>NW_014569606.1:656115-763545 GCF_001313835.1 Polistes canadensis
TATATTGATTTAGTTTACTTATGTACTAATATAGTGGAATCTCCAATATCCGACTATTTGGAATTCGAAAATTCTACTATTCGCATGTATTACTATCTATAAACACTTTATTATCCGAACACTGTGTATATACTTTTCTACTCGTGTATTATCTACTATTCAAACAAATAATCGACGTTGTAGTTCGTTCAGTTTGAAATTAATATTGATACGCATTTACAATTTATTGTATAATAATGATATCAAAAAGTAAACATGTAATATTAACGATAAATACCCTATTTAAATGGCCAAATAAATATTCTATAAATTAAAAACCGATGAAAATGTAGTGTACGAAATTGTGTGCATTATATTAAACGAAATATACTTTCATTCGAATCAATTACGTCTCACAATGTATTCATTTGAATATTGGAGATTCTATCGTATTATTTAAATGAGTATACATATATGATTAACCCTAGAATGAATTATATTTGTTTAAAGATCTTATTTAATCGTGACGTTTTAACAATATGCTCGAATACTTGCTACCATACAACACAATTAGTGTGTTGGTCACGAGCTTGAACGTTTTACATACATACATCGAATTTATTATGGCTTACGAAACGACCGATTCACGGCTCTGGAGCTTTAGATTCTCGTAGTTGGTCGAATGCGCGCGCGCGCACGCGCGCATACGAACGAACGAACGTTAATGCCACATTAGAGGAGCACTTTTTCCAGAGTTAATGCAGCAGCAAATTCGCATTTAAAGCACCCATTCACCGTCGCTGACGGTTCATGCTTGAATACAGTTTAACGACGTAATCTAGATTCTCGTTTAAAAAAGAACGAGAGAAAAAGAGAGAGAGAGAAAGAGAGAGAGAGAGAGAGAGAGAGAGATCGAGAGATACACTCGGTGATTCGTGAACGGCCAAGCGCTTGACAACGTTCTTCTCATCCCTTCGTGAGAAAGAGAGAGAGAGAGAGAGGAGCTCTATGTGTCTATCGATGGCGAGCGATATTTAGATTGGAAAAAAAAGAATTAGCAAAAAAAAAATATAGAGTTGTTAAAAGATCGTTAGCCATGCGACAACAGGATCTGTGTTGTGTTCTAGGAAGTATGGAAAATCGGTATTGATATTTAACGTTTTTACTTTATCGAATCTTTCGAATATTTCGAATCTTTAAATATCAATATCAAAATTTGAATAAATCACTCAGTTTTTTCTTTTTGTTTTTCTAATAAATCTATGATCATTCGTGTTACTCATTATTATTGTTAAATTAATTTGATTGATTATAAAAAGGTGTAATTAATAATTATTGTCGAAATTATATCTTTTTTTTGTAATTAAAAGGATTAATTTGAACAATTGTTAAAAAAAAACCTGTGAATTACTTTGTTTAATTTTTATTCTTAATAGTCATGGCACGTTTAGATTGACGCCCGAAAGTAATTTAGGGAAGCATCGACGACGCCTTTGATAGACTGTCGGTCGTCTCGCCGTCGTTGATAAAGTTTATTTCACCTTTGTCGGTCCGGTGTATGTGACTAATTGATAGGGCTGATAAGGGAACAAGTCGTGCTGCGAGTAGACCTTTTCAACTCCTCGTCATACTAGTCACGATAATTCAACCCCCTCATTCGTGACACGATATACTTATATGGATTTATGTATTTATGTATGTACGCAAAATGCAACCACATACGCGTGTGAATCATTTTATAAAAGATTAATTTTCAATTATTCTTTTTATTTTCAATCAATTCATTTTTAAATATTATTTTTTTCGTTAGTTAAAATTGATATTTACGGAAGAAGAAAGTTTCAAAGGTATTAATTGCAGATTTTTTTCATTTTTTCTGTATTTCGTTTTTTTTTTTTTTTTTTACTAACTATATATTCATCTTTTCAATCGTCACATATTCAAAGAGAACGACGGATGTACGTGCGAGAGTAGTCAGATCAAAGAGATCCAAATTAAATTCAATTCGTTGTAATTGAAATCTACAGGATGTTTGATGTTTTCCGGTATTTTTTTGTTTGTTTGTTTGATCCTGTTTTTATTTTCTTCCTCTTCTTTTCTTCCTATTATTTTTTATCGCATTTTGTTTCGTTTTGTTTTTTCTTTTTTTTTGTGTGTGTGTGTTTTTTTTTTTCATCAACTTTTATCAAAGCGCAATTTTTCAACGATCAGATTTCCCGTACGCTTTTGATTCGTACTGCATGTGACGTGACCTGTAATTCGCGTGTTTTTACCTACTAGTCAAGCAAAACGTGTCACAGTTTCGAATGTATTAAATATTGTTTCTACCTCTGCTTGTTATCTAACATTGTCCCAAAAATAGTCAGCGTTATTCGACCTATCCTATCGTCGATAACAATGTCCAATTTATTTTTGCGTGTAACCAATATATTATTTTCTCTTATTCATCAAGAGCCAGGTGGAAGAGAAGGAGGAGAAGAAAAAGTTTCGAATATCGCACGATAATTTTGTAATCATTTTAAATATTCTATAACACACCGCGTTTTTCGGTGTAAAATCATTTTAAAATTTATACTACGAAACGTTTTCCGTTCGTTCGATTATTCGACACAATTGCGATAAAAACGTCGATAGTGATCTGGTAAGGGGGTCAGTTCGTATCGTTGACCTTACTGTTCGTTCCTCTCTTCTTCCTATTATTTTCATTCAATATCCATTGTACATTTTATATATATCCCTGGCGACTCGCATCGTTCAGGTTTAATCGAGCGTAGTATCAGACAAAAAGTTTAAAGAGGCAGTCTTTTTTTCTTCCGAGGAGAAACAATTGTTTCAGAGAGGGTAAAGTTTTCATCTCTACCGATCCCGAGGGATCTTACAACCAACGGCCCTTATTTTCAAGGAAATTCTTTTTCCCCATTGCGAGGAATCGTTTATAAAGTAGTTTTTATTGAGTGTATGTCAAGTAAACATCGATTTAATCTTTTTCGTAACATTGTCTCGTGTAACATCCTATCGAATGATCGCATAAACATATTTATGTTGCTTATGAAATTTATCTTTGCGCATTTTTTTTTTTCAAGTTTTAAATAATCCAACTGTTCAGGTAATTGCGATAAATATTAAATAAAATCGTCGGTAAGCAACAATCGTAGCCTTGTTTTTTGATCAAACTACGATGAATGATAATTTGGAAATATTCATATATTCCACATTTTCAAATAATAAATATTTCGAATTGTTTTTAATGTCAACAAATATTACGAATATTAATATCGTCGTTATAAAAAGATCGATTGTTTTTATTATTAATATTTAAAAAAGAAAAAAAATGTGTCAGTACCAGGATACGAAACTTCAACTACCATTTATTCCTTTTTTATTTTGATATCCTTCAGTGTTAGTACAATATTAAAAATTGAATTTTTTTGTCAAAAGAAAAACCCTCAAAATCACGTTTCAAATTTGTCTCGTATTTACGAGATCGAAACTCTTTGCGTTCTTCAACATCTCGAGGAGAGATTTATTTTTATCAGATGTCATTCTCTTCTCTATCTTGATATATTTTTTTGTTCTACGTTCACCGATAAAGAGAGAATCATGGCATGGAGAGGAAGAAGAAGATTTTCACGAATTTCTTGTTCGTTCTAACAAGCTTTCTCATCTCTAACTCGTCTCTGGCAAAAGATGGGTCGGTCGACGGATGGATGGACGGGCCGTCGAGAGAGATCCGTCGTGCCTAAAAATAGGAATGAATAAATTATGAGACGAGTAGTAGTAGTAGTAGTATTAGTAATAGTAGTAGTGACTAACGTTCTAGCTTTTCTTTCTTCGTCGTTCGTCGTTTCTCACGCGAGAATAGTAGTGAGTGGCGCGCGTGCGTCGCCAAACGAGAGAAGGAGCTGATAAATTGGCGAGCAGGCCGCGACCGACCGACTTCTGTCGATGACTGCCATGTCCGTCTGGAACTTTACTCCTTCTCTTCTCATCTCATCTCATCTCTTCTCTGTTTGTCACTGTCTCTCTTTGAACGAGCTTTTTTTGCCACGTCGATCAAACCGAGGGAACATTTCTCTCTTGTGACTTTCAATCTAGAAGATTCACAGCTGGATTAATATTAAAATATCTCTCTCGTGTTCCTTTTTCCTTTTTTCTTTAGAGATTCTAACAAGTTAATTATTTACTTATATATATATATTGTAATTGAATTTATTTAGGTATAATATACATATTTAATGTTTTAAACTTCTTTCTATTTTATATTATAATTTATGAATTCGAAATATTATTTTTTACAATATATATTTATAATGTATCAAATTATATTATTTATAGCATGTATTTGTATTTTTATCGAATTTTTTTTTTTTTTTTTTTACAAGATATCACTTTATAAAAATGATTGCTCTTGAAAGTAGTTATTTCTTTTAAAAAAAGAAACAAGAGTTTCGTGTCAAGGGAAAAGAACAGGAAGGATAGAGTAAGGGAAGGGACCAAAGAAGATCTAATATTCCTCGCCGGATTTTGAAGTAGGCAAATAAAAAGGAAAGCATGAGTAACGGTGTAGAAGATCTTCTTAAGCCTTTAGACGCTGCTACGGTGGTAGCTTGAAAACGGATTTACTTGGTGTTAATGATAATACGACAGTGAAGCTTATACGCGTTGGCTAATAAATTTTCCTCGGCTATTTCTTATAAGGCTATGCCATGTAATTCGATCACAACGCGATTATACGAAATCCATGTTTTATGTAATTTATGAAAATAAATGTTAATCTTTCCTTATATGTAAATTATATGTCTAGACAATTATATCTGTGAATAAACGAATACAATTTCATTCCTGTTAAAAATAACAAAATGCAATAAAAACTTATCTAATTATTTGCATTTCATTATTCGATTCGATTTTTTTTTCTCATTCGTATTTACATTTTAATTATACTGCATAATACTGGATAAAAATATATATCTGAAAATAATGACTGCAATTAAATTATTTTTATTCACGCGAATATAGAATTTGTTTACGTAACGGACAATCGTAAGAATCGCGTCTAAGAAAATAAATGTTAGAAAATAATTAAATAAAAAAAAAAAAAGAAGAAAAAGCTGAACGATGTGTGTATCGAAGTTGGGGGAAATAAAAAGAAATAAAAAAAATCACATAGACGCGCGTGTAAGAAAAATAACAACAAAAGCCGTCCATCCTATTCTTGTCGAAGTTAAGTTCAGAAAGCTTATATGAACGTCGTCACGTAAAAGATAGAAAAAAAACCAAGCATATAAAGTTTCGTTGCAAAGAATAAAGAAAGAATGGGTAAAGAACGACGATAGGGGTTGAAGAAGAAAAGAAAAAAGAAAAGGAAGAACAAGAACAAGATAAAATAATCGATAGGTTGACGTTCTGTAAGAATAATGATAACAACAACGGGACTACTATTACTACGTTTAGTTAGAGTTCGTATTTTCGTAGGATATTTTAATAGTAAAAATCAGAAAATGATAAACTCTTTCGTCAGCGACAGATGCCGAGTTTCAGATAGAATTGCGTCGAGTAGAACGTAAAGAGAGAAAACGGAAGACGATTCGGCTTTGTCCTGTCGACCGTTTGCGACTAATGAGCCTCTCTGTCCATTCTCTTTCTCTCTTTGTCTTACTGTTTCTCTTGTTGCAGCTCGATGGTCGCTAATAAACCACTTAATTTGCACCGGAATTACTTGGGACAACGTCCTTCCTTCCAACGAACGAACGAACGAACGAACAAACGAATGAGTCCTAAATAACGAGCTAGATATATAGAAGGAATACTACATTCCTTCCCCCCAACTCATCTCATCCCATCCCATTCCCCACCTTGCCCTCTTTTTCTCTATTTCTAAGTCAATAGTTTCAAACACATATACAGTGACTATTATTAAACATATTATTAATCGACCATGATTATAATCTCGTTTGCATATGCAAGAAACTTACGTAATTATTAAAAATATTAAATTGTGCACAAGTGTGTTATTATTATAATGTTATATAAATAAATCTGTCTGTATAGAATATTTTAGGGAGTAAAAAGAAAATTATTGATTTTTCAAGTTTCTACACAATTGTCCTATGCTTAATCATGATCGCTAATTTATTTATCGAGAGTTACATTAAATGGTATAAATAAAATGATGGGTTGTATTAAAAAATAAAGAAATTTCATCTATAGAGGATGCAAATGTTTTATTGCGAAGAAAGAATACCAATCGTATTAAAATAAGAGAAAAGAAACGAAACCATATTAGTCATCGAGACACAGTGTCTCCAAAAGGGTCAGCTTTACACTATTATAATTGCTTTAAATTAAATGTCTTTCGTTTTTTATTTCTCTTATCGATTATCAAAGCAACAATTGCAAAATCGATTTATCCTTTAGCTTTCTCCGTGTTATAATCTCTATCACGTTCGCAATTACAATCACATCGGAGTAAGGTTTTTAAAACACACGGATCTTTCCCTGGGATCGCGTCACGTGTCGTTCAACGAAAGTCCGTCGTCCGTTAGCGATAAAGACGAGAGTTGACATCACGAAAGCGATCGAATTTTCGCGACAGTCGTGTTCCGATTCGATCTGCGTGTGTTCTCTCTCGTGTTCGGCTGATAAGAAGTCTCGACGGGGCGACTATGTCTCGTAAAATAAAATTACAAAAAAAGAAAAAGAAAAAGAAACGTACGTACGTACGTGTACCGAAGGGTGAAATAGAGAGAGAGAGAGAGAGAGTGAGGKGGAGGTGAGAAAGGGAGGTTAAAAAAAAAAAGCAAGTTGAACAAGAAAATGAAAGAGAGAAGCAAAAGAGTTGTAGTAATACGAAGGGGTGAACGAGAATGAGTGGGTGATCGAAGAGAGAAGGTGGTTGATGGTTGGTTGGGTGATGGAAGAGGTGAAGGAGGTGGAGGAAAGAAAAAAGGTGCAGGCGCACTTGCACTCATTTACTTTCCCGTAGCGGCATGAGTCACACTCGAAAGAAGCCTAATCTCACGCGATCACTCCGTGTCCGGTGACCGTTCATGCTCTTTCTTTCTTTTTTCCTTTCTTTCTTTCTTTCTTTCTTTCGTTCGTTCGTCGCCTTTACCCTTTTGGCCCTTCGTTACACGCATCTAAATGCCGCTCTGTTTTGCATTTTTTCTTTCCTAATATTATTATGTTTTTATTTCGTTCATATCGAGGACGCCGATCTTTTTCTACCAACCAACTCGTACAACGCGTGCTCGTTTATTCTCAAACTCTTTCTCTTTCTCCTTCCTTTCTTTCTTTCTTTCTTTCTTTTTCTTTCTTTTTCTTTTTCGTTTCGACTTTCTCTCTCTTTCTTTCTATCTGAATTTTTTTCTTTCTTTTCTCATTCTCCTCTATTTCGACTGTCCGTATTCGCAAGATGCCTATCCCCCTACAACAAGTTTCGGACCGGAAGTTACATAATTAATGCTTTTACGCCTTGTTTTTCGGAGGCCCTTCCTTTCTACTGCGATCCAGCTGAATCGTCGGGCCACTGATCGATTGCGTTTCTCCGTTTCATTTTATTTTCTTTCTTTCTTACTTTCTTTTTCTTCCTTGTGTTGTTAGAATAGTAATAAGTACAAAAAATTTTGTAATATTTTTTTCTAAATCGATATAAAAAAAAAACGTTTAAACGAAAGTGAATAATAATATTGAATTCTATTTAACGATTAAAGAAATCTTTTGTTTTTTTCTCTCTTTTTCTTTTTCTTATACATTTTTGTTACGTTTATCCTTCGTCTAAAACATTCTATCTCATTTATTGCAGGTAAGATCTCACGGAATCGTGTTTGGAAGTGAGTGAGCGAAACGTGCACACGTCGAGAACCGGTGATTGTTTATGCCACGGGAAAAGGTAATCGAGTATAATTACATAGTGGCTACTAAAGAGGAAATTGGTCGTTCCAGCTGTCTCGCGTTATAATGCCGCTGGCTGCGTACGTGCTAGCTCCGAGATACTAAGAATCTAATCGCGTTGACCGAACGACAGACTATAATAATCGATATGATCGATATCTTTCCTTGAAATAACATTTTATTCCAATTTTTGAAATAATCACAAATCCGAATATAACTCGGTTTTTTAAAGAAAAAATAAAAAAAAAATAAAAGAAATGTAAGAATTTTTATAGTCGACATAATTCGTTTGACGTGTTCTGAAATTATACGTCATACGTTAATTATATTATTTTTGTATTATACGGAAAAAAGTTAATTTTCAAGTAGCAATATTTATTATGATACTAGATTATAAAATAATATGATATATATTTATTACGTAAAAAAAAAAAAAGAAAAGAAAATACCTAATATTTCTTATATTAATTTTCAATCATACAAATTGAAATTATTTACTTAACGTTATGAAAATTCAAATTGCATCGATGCGATCACATTATTATACGTTAATTATTTGATTATTTTTTAATACAAAAAGAAAAGAAATTCCCTTCAAAGAAAAATAATTTAATAACGATCCTAGATTAAAAAGAATTATATAAAAAATGTTATATTGTATAAATAAAAATAACCCATATATGAGACATTAATCCTCAATCATACAAATTAGAAATTCTTTACTAACGATGACAATTAAGACCGAGTAGGATACATAAAAGAAATATATGTATATATACTATAATATAATGTAAGCTATTTAGTATATTCAGACCCTTTATAATTAGGTAGGATAGATGAAGGAGACACAGTATAGGGAGCAGTAGCAGATCGGTGTTGTCGGTGGTGGTGGTGTGGTGTCGGCAGGGGCGACCGGTGCGGGGGTACGTTTCCTGTCCATTTTAATTGGGTTATTAACGGGTGCGAGCGTTTCCTGCCTCCTGTGACAAACCCCGTAGACTAACTCTCTCTCTCTCTCTCTCTTACTCTCTTTCTCACTCACTTGGTGCCGTTCTCTAGCAGCTGCCACCTCGTAGCACACGTTGCGCCTGTGAGGTAGGCACCGAGTATACTAGTACGGGTCGTGCCGGAAACCAATCTGTTCCGTTTGTCTTTCGCTACTTTAGTTTTCGTTCTCTTTCTTTCTCTTTCTCATTCTCATTCTCTTTCTTTATCTTTCTCTCTTATTCCACTCGTCATAAATATGCATAGTGGCCCGCTTAAAATTACGTTCACCGGGGTAATAATACCGTTCGTGAAAAATTAAACAAGCTTCTCGAAATAAGGGAGAGAGAGAGAGAGAGAGAGAGAGAGAGAGAGAGAAAGAGAGAGAGAGACGTATAAAACCGGTGGTGCACTTTCTTACATTTTATCTTTCTTCACGGTTAAGTCACGTGCAGATACGTATTTAGATTTTTATCCGTGTATTAGAGCGACACGTGTTGCTGAGGACAAAGAAGATCGAATAAGATAAGGGGCTTGATGGTTTCTTCCTGTATCTCATAGTATTATCGTAGAAAATTATTTACTAAAACATAATAATATATTATTATTTTAAATTTAATATTAGAGACAAAAATAACGTTGTGTGTATATAAATTCAATTAAATGATACTTTAATGCGATACGATCGATGATTAATCGTCAAGTTTATGATATTGAAAAGAAAATTTGCGCGAGACGATATGAATGAATAATTAATTATATTTTATATTAGTTGCCTACGAATTGCCGTATGCAAATATTTATTCACATATATGAACCGATGTTTTGCAATATTTAATGTTAAGTGAAAGAGATAGGGGAAAATAAGGAACGATGATGCAAATATGATTTTCTATATTAGGTCATCATCGTCGTGAAAACTGGTCGAGCGATCTTTGGCACAGTGCACCTTATGTTGGTTAACCAGCAAGAACAAAAGAGATAGAAAAAAAAAAGGAAAAAAAAGAGAGAAAAAAAATCACAAAAAGGAAAGAATAAAAAAAAAAAGAAAGGGTCGAGTAGCTCGGCATTCTCGCTTGAAACGGAGTCAGTCCCCCATGCATATGGATTAAGACGCTCCACATCCATCCTTCGTCCGTTCGAACGACCTACACCGGCCAGGATACATAATCCTGTTGGCGCGGCAAGCAAATCATGTTTATTCAGGAACGTATCCATGGCGATAGAGGGTTCATTGTTTGCCGAACGTATCGGCAGAGATATAAAAGAAAAGAGAGTACCACTGTCCGAGAGGAAGAAGAGTCAGCAAAGTTATCGAACCTTATTCCACTTCTCGATAGCTACCTTTATTCTCTTTATATTTCAAGGACATCAGATTTTCTCTCTCTCTTTCTCTCTTTCTTCTTTATACGATACATAGCTGTGATACGCAAAGGGGGAGAAAGAGAGAAGAGATTGCAATCGATGATGCGAATCGCCGGCCCGTCATCGATTACACTTCCTGCGGTCGATACCCGATCGATCGTTAGTAAATTTGATCGTTTTCAATACCGTTACGCTTCGATCGATCGTGTATGAATTATACCGCGCAAGGACGATCATGATGAACAACACGACAATAAGAAAATCTAATTTATTTCGATATCATCTTTTAAGCGGCGATTATTTTATCAAGGAAATCATCAACTTTCCTGAATCTCGATCAGATTTTTCTTTTTTATTTGTTTTTTGTATTTTTTATTTTTCTTTTCCCTTTTAAAATACGGCACCAATACGTGTTCTCCGATTCTTTATCTTACAGTTTTTTTTTTTTACCTTTTTTGTTTAATTTATTATTATCTTTACTTCGAGAATTTTTCATGATTATTGTTCTTATCTACGCGATAATAATAATTTATGATCATTAAATGGCGATTGATTTATTTGGCGTTAATTAAATAAATGGTTCGATATTCTATTAAATCTATTAGGGCTTTTGCATAAATTCCATTTACATAATTCGGGTTTTAATGTATATGTATCTATACCACAGTGCTTTCGCATTAACTCAGTCATGGCCTTATCGATTGATCCTATAAATTATATATCAAGGACGAACGTGGAATATGAATAATAGATCGAGTAATTGCTTCGTAATATCGCTTACACCTCCTTTATTCTAGGAATAATATTCAATAACAAGTGTATAGAGAGAAAGTTATAATAAATTATATATGAAATACGTATATTTATATTTAGAGTAGCTTAGATCAATAATGAAAAAGTATCAACCTTCACATTTATTATTTCTCGTTATTATCATACAATCGGATACGCAATATGTGAAACACGAAATATCTCATAAATTTATTCGAAATCTGTTAACACTTAACGTTCGTTAATTTGAAACGTTCATTAATTCTTAAATTAAACTGTCATGGTTTTGTAAAAAATTCCGAATTATATTTTAATTTTATATAATATTCTTTTAAAATATAAATGAAATATTTTATGCATAAATATGTGTGTTGTAAAAAAAGAAAGGAAAAAAAAAGTAAAAAAAAGAAAACCAATTAATTATTTATCGGTCGATAAACGATGGTAATTAAAAAGTCTATTAATAGTTTTCCTTCCGTTATATAACAGGTATTAACATTCAACTTTGTAAAGAACGTCAAGGCATATTAAAGTAGATATTATTATTTATCTGAAAGAAAGCACACATATTGAATTTAAATTCATGAATATATGATAGACATATAGATACTCTTTGCAAAATGTGTGTTCCCTAAGAGGGTTACATTTCCATCATACTATTCACAGACACGATACGAAGTGTCGTTTTGAAGTGAATAAGTCAGAGTGAAAGAGAATGAGAGAGAGAGAGAGAGAGAGAAAGAGAAAGATGTTGTAGGAACAACTCGTAAAGATTGATTTGAAACTACGAACGTAAAACGGTAGATGAAGTAAGGTCTTAAAGTAGTAGAATTGTAGTAGTAATAATAACAGTAGTGGTGGTGGTGGCGATGTTGGTGGTGATGATGGTGGTAGTGATGGTAATAGTGATGGTGGTAGTAGTAGTAGTAGTTGCAGACCGCGCACTGGATTGCCACGAGTATGCAACGCGAAGAACAATGCATATTCATGAAGCAACGTGCATATTTACGAGCGGCTGTTCAGCAGGATCCACGGCACAACTTTACAAAGCTTCGTTCTACTATCGCCCCGTGAATGAGGGAGAAGAAAAGCAACACCCACCCTCGCCGATATCTCCCCATTACTTGCCTCGCAATATCGCACTCTAATAGGAAGCAATGAAGAAACTTATTTTCTTCCTTAGATCGCGATATATATTTTCTTTTCAACAATTTTTTTGTTACTTTTTGTTCGAGTCTTTCTTTCAAAATAACGATTTATTCGTGTCATTTGGAAATATTAATAATCATGTTTGCTTTCTTTTTTTTTTTTTATCTTTTATTTTTCTAATCTATAAATTGTATTCTTCAAAGCAAAATATCATACGTATTACGTAAAGAGCGAAAAAATAGTCGTAAATTGTTCAAATGGCCCTTGTATGTTTTATGCATTAAGTCAAATAAATTTATTACTGACTCGATAATTTATTCTATTTAAGAGGAAAATAAAAAAAGAAAAAAAAGATGGATTGATATTATATAACGGAAAAAGAGAATGTTGAAATCAGACTCGACGTAGGATCGTAATATATTATTTTTTATTTTATTATAATATAAATTGAAATTACGTATGTTAACATATGGTCGATTAAATACATACACACATACACAGACACACACACACACGAAACTTTGTAATTAAGAAGGAATAAAGGAAATGAGGATGAAAGGAAAGAATGAAGAAAGAAAGAAAGGAAGTTAGGGGTAGATAGGTAGGTATAGGTTGGATGAAAAAAAAATATCCTTGGAAAGTAGGTCGATCGAAATCGCACAACAGCCGTGACGATAATTCTTCACCAACATGGAAGAAACACGTACGCTATGCGAAACGATTCCGTTGCAAATTGAAGAAAAAAGAAGAAGGAAGGAAAGAAGGGGTCTGGTAGGAAAAGGGGAAGCGATGAAAACCGATGTAAAAACAAATATACGAATACGAATGCATTTGCTTACGTGTATACGAGTTAGAGGAGGGGGAAGAGGATATAACGAAGAAAAATGAAGTATAAACAAATCGGTTGATGAAACGAGCGTTATTAAAAGTACCTAATTGTTCGGGTTTTATTACTGTGCTTGGTTGAAGGCATGCAACATCGAGAATGGCTGTTTTTCATTGCCCATGCTAATTAATGATTCACGGTAGGGATATGAAATAAAAAAAAAAAAAAAAAAAAGAAAAGGGAAGAAAAAAGACAAAAAGAGAGAGAGAGAAGGGAACACAGAGATCACTCGACATGTATACTGCTCGTTAAAGAGTCTTTATCGTCATTGGATGGATGCTGCAAAGCAAAAGTCGAGTGCTCGCCTTTTCAATGTAATCCTTTAACCATTCGCGTCGATGAAGATCCGTATATACGATCTATATGAACCTACTTAAAAGAACGACTTCGACGATTAGTCCGTTAACATTTTCATGCTGAACATCGTTTAGCTTCTTGTCTGTCTTTCGAGCGTATGCACTCGTTCGTTAATCGTTAAGCCAATTGGGATACCATCATTCAGTCTATATATGAACAAAAGAGAAGCAAAGAGAGAGAGAGAGATAGAAGGAGATAGAAAGGGAGAGAGAGAGAGTTCTGAAATAGTGAATTTAATTCAGATATTTATTTTTTACATGCCACAGCCGTGTAAGTATAGAAAATCATTTGCAAAAACGTCGATTAAATAATGCTCTTGTAAAATTTTAAAACGGAATTTAACTGAGAGGATGCTTTGAAAAAAGAATATAATTAATTTCTTTTTTTTTTTTTTTTTAATATTATTATTATCTTTTAAATACTTTTTTGTTTTGTTTTAGATGCAACGTACAACGGATTATCGATTTTTATATTTTTTTTTATTGTCTTTTTCTTCCTTTAACGCGATAAAGAAAATAAAAAATAAATTTCTTTGGAAGTAAGTAGACGTGTACGTACTAACGATTGATAACAATAAGCACGTATACGAACGACAATTGTCGGTTAAATCGATAGAACGAACGATGTCATTCTCTCCTATTTGTAATGATAATCTGTCAAAGTTTGGCTCGTCGAAAACGACATAAAGTGGCAGTTGGGCCGGTCGGCCTTGAAAAGCCAGCAATTACACGTCCGGCTCAAATAAGCGGAGACAACGCGCGTGACATCATACCTTGTCTCGTTTCACACGTGCTCATATAAATGTATGCGTGATTTAACGCTCGCGCAATTTTGACTATCTATCGTATGAAATTTAATGTTTTATGTATAACTCTTCGTAAATGTGTTCTTCAACGCGTTTCTGCTCGTGTACTCACAATTAACGCGTATGTTTGCTTATCATAATTTTTTTTTCTTTTTTCTTAAGAATAATTTGTTTTTTTTTTTTTTAGCGAAATCACTTTGTTAATTTAAATGTATGCGCGTCTATATATGCACAATAATTCATTTGAGTGCGACGTTAACAATTTTTTTTTTCCTTCGTCGTATTAATTAGTCACCTGCTTCGCACACGTGGAACAATCAAATGGAACGGAATCGATTGAATCATTTTGAAAGAATGAAAAAGTATCCGACGTTTAACCGAATGAATAATACATGAGTCGACTTAAGCGCGTGTAGCCATAGTTAGGTTTGAAATTTATCGATACTTTTTGAATGGTTTTATACAGCTCATTGGAAACGATAATACTCATCCTTCTTTACTAGTTCAAACTTATAATTTTAATGATATTATAAATTCAAAGTGGACCATCTATCAAAATGATGCTATTCACTTCTGCTTTTCGATAGTTCGAATCCTATAATTTATATGATATTTATAGAAATATGGCTAAGATATGAGAAATTAATTACACAATGATGTCGCTATAACGTTAAATGTATATACGTGTATATGACTGGGTGCGTCCTTATGCGCGTGATAACAGATTATAAATTATACTCTTATACTCGTATATTCGTATTCAGATTCTTCAAAATGTTGGAAATAATTATATCCTATTCCTACGACTCTCGTAAAATAATCGTATGAAAAATGATGAGAAAGAGAGGGTGACTCGAGTTTATGAGATTCGGAATAAAATTTATAGTATCATGGGATGACTCTGTGATATATAAAATGGTGTGATAACGAATAAGAACATTGAAATTAAGTATTTAAAAGTAATTATATCAGGTATTACCGTGGTATTACATCGATGAAGAGAACGAGGAAGAGAGGGAGAAGGAGAGGAAGAGGTAGGATGAGGAAGAGAGAGAGAGGAGAGTTACGATCACGTCCCAGGGACTAATTGTTAGCGAGTTAACGATGATCGATGATAACGGGTCGTGCTCCCTTATCGGCCAACTCTGTAGCACGTAACAAGGGCTTGCATGCTATGTCGAGACTAAGCCGCTTACATCGTTACGTGTTTGTGAAATTCGAGCAGCCGAGAGAGAAGAGAGTAAAGATAGGACTATAGAGAGAATAAGAGAGAGAGAGAGAGAGAGAGAGAGAGAGAGAGAGAGAGAAATGGATAGATAACCGGCTAGACGGACAGGTAGACGTAGAAATAGACGGATTAGTTGATGGATAGATCGGTAAGTACACGTGTGTTTATATATGTGTATGCGCCTGTTCATGTAAATTAAACGATAACCAAGCCTTCGTTTTATCCGATTATAGGTACAACCTATTCCTTTTTATTTATATGATAATATGTGTATATGTTAACGTTAAAACGCAAAATCCGTTAATTCATGAATAATCATCAACTGTGTCACGAAATAATTTATACTGACTTGTTATAAAGAATGAAAGAAAAATATAATTATAATATAATATCGCGTTGTTTCCTAAAATTATAATAATTTTATTATATTGTAATAAAAATTCTTGTTGTTGTGTTATCACTAAAATATTATCTATATAATCTTCATTATTTCGTATAAAATTTCGATTTTTTCATGAATAAAAGTGTTGAATTTTGACGGTAACATAATACAAATATTGAGTTTGATTTTCTGTGTTTCTAATTAAGAAGAGTGTTAAGTTAAAACTTTGGAATAAGAGTTATGCTAATTAGAAAATCCTCGGTAGAGGTGAGGAGAGAAATGGAAGAGAAAGAGTAGTTGTAAAGTCCGTAACGATTTCACATACAAAAAAGTTATTCATCTTGACGATTTCGAAGACAGAAACTTGTATCCATTACAACTTCATTAGAGTGTAGTAGGTAGGATAGAAACAACAGTTAGGAGGAACGAGCACTAGGAGTAAATCCAAGTTTAAATTGAATTCACGGGAACGCAGTTTTAGATGAAGTAATACTAAGTTCTCTCCTCCTGCGAGAACTGATACACGTAGTAAGAGGATGACAGAACGACCAAGTGAACTAAAACGAGAAAGAGAGAGAGAGAGAGAGAGAGTGAGGGAGAGCTGAAGGGTAAGAAAGTACAGAGAGGGCATTTCTCACTGTCGGCTACGAACGATTCTCTATAGTTCGCGAGCAGAAACCGTAAATGATTGTTCGAAAGTCAAAGCAACGCAGTAATGAGAAACGTATAGCGACTTGCAATTAGCGAGTATCGGTCGTGTTTCTATTTATCTCTCTCTCTCTCTTTCTATTAAGTAAAATTTTCTATGTAAATATCTGTGAGATGAAACACCGATACAAATTATTTCAATGGCATTTCTCATTCTCCCTGTTTACTCCCGTTACCCTTTTTCCTATCCTGTAGATTTATATTATCTAAAACAAACATGTAATCTATGATTTTTTCTTTACCTGTGTTTCGTGATAGAAATAAATAAACCTGTTTCTAAATGTATGTGCAGTATGTGTATGTACTACTTATATTCAGATAATTTTAGGGTTAGCTTTAAATCGCGTTCTCATTTCCGTATGAACTTGGTCAAGGAGAAAGAGCGTGCGATTTGCCTTCTATTCGTGCCTTTGATACTTCTTTTCGAAGAAACGATCTCTCTGAGCTCACGAATTTCGTGCTCGCGATAGAACGATACTGTTGTTCGGTATTACCGTTATTACCGCTATTGTTCCATCGAGAAATATAAAGTGACTTGGACGTGTACTCGGTCAAAAACTCTATTACTATGGTATGACGGTGAAACAAGTTCACGGGATTATGAGTCACGATATTTGACGTGAATTCGCATGTGACTTAGGTTGATAAATATGTATATTCACATATAAAATATGTGTGTTAACTGGAAACAACTTTCGACACCTTTTCAATAATTTGAAAAGAAAATTATAAAGAAATATTAACGGGTAAACGATATTTACATTATAAATCTACGAACACTACGAAACGATAATAAAATTGATTATTTAATTATATTATACTCGCTATTTTAAATGTGTGTACCATTGATAAATATATAATATGATTAAATGGAAATTTGTTTTTATTAAAATTCGTATAGAGTAATTGGAGAAAATGATTAAATTTGTTTGGTCGTATTTTCGATCGATGAAATATCACTTGGAATGGTTGATCTTGTATATCAAGTATTCTATTAGTCCCGTAATAATTCACTTTCAAGAACGTTCAATGAATACTCGATCGGATCGATCGAATTGGATGTACCGATTGTCTAGCATAATAACCGATCTATCATGGCATTATTATCATCGTTCAGATATTATGAGAAGGATATCGGCGTTCGTGGAGAGGTTCGTGGAAGCAAGCCAACGTATCACGATCCCCCTTTCTGTACAATTTCCGTGCGTTCGCTTATTCGCTTGCTCGCGGGAAGTACTTTCGCTTAGGTATACACAACATACACCGTGTATAGGTAAATACTTGCCTCCTCCGCGTGCTTGATATTAGCAATAACTCGTCGTTCAATTTTGCATACGCTCTATACCCGCAGTTATCCGCTTCATTTCACTGCACGACAGAGAATCGCGTTCGGCATCAGAATGTGCAGAAAGCAGCAATAGGATGTAAATATCGTTCTTGAATCGAGAAACGAGGGAGACGAGTTCTCTCAGTTACCACGATCCGTTCCCTCTTTCCGCTATCTCTAAGGAAAACAGATATTTATCGTGAGTAATGCGTTCCTATGTTTTATGTATACACGAAGATCCTTTCGATACGTGAAAATCATAACGTCGTTGTTCTATCGATTTATCGTTCTTATTTACAAATCTCAAATTCTTCGATACTTTGTTTTAATAACAAAAATTCATTCATATTTTATCAAGACAATTAATATCTATAATATATCTATACAATCACAAGATAGAAAGAGAGAGAGAAACAAGAGAGTATATTTGTAGTATAAGATCATTGAAAATAGTTTGTCGTTTTTTAAAAGTGATTCTTTCAAGTGTTTTCCTTTCCGTCCCATACATAGATACATAGATCATTCATCTCTTGGTTGCAGTAGCGTAGGCGAACGTGCGCTCGTCGAGTCAACAACGTTTGCTAACCCTGCTAAATGGTTTAAGCTGGCAATGTTTGTTGGCAGCGCGTGACATGCCCGGCTCGTGAATAACATTAAATTTGTGCTTAATGGAAAATTCGTTTTACGTTACACCAAAGACTAGTTATGATACGACGGATTCCGATAAGCGGCTCATTCGAGGAACAGGTTTCCATTTAACGTCTCTCTTTCTCATTCACTTTCTATGAATGTATATACATGTACATAGTAAGTGCAAGAGAACGTACCGGCACGTTCGTAATCCTCTCGTACTCATGCGCATGCAATGGATAATACGCAGGATGCCGCTACCGGTTTATCATGGTGTTTAATTTATTGACGAAGGCGTGCTGTTATCAACCTCGAAGCAACAATTTGCCGGCGGCACATCGCTTTCCTGTTAATCGAAATGTTAGTCGTTGACTGGATCGATGATGATCCTATGGCGAATTCTCTACGCTTCTTGCGTGAGATCATCTCGAATATTGGATTTTCCTTTTGTGGAAATCGTGTTCGGTTCTTTAATCGTCTACCTGGATAATGACCGACTGGGAAAGAGAAAGATGGATTAAAAAAGTGAATGGAAGTGATTCTCATATTTTTTCTATTACAATAATTAAAGGAACTATTACCACGTAGGTATAATAATGTTTCAAAGTTATATCTAAATATTATACTTTACCTAGTTTAGATTTGTGTTGTTCGTATAATATTACTTATATATAACAAAATTCTCGGTTGGGGAGAATTTCGTATTTTCTTTATTTTACTTTTTTTTTTGTTTTTTGTTTTTTCTTGTTTTTTTTTTATTAACGATCGTCGAGCGGTGAATAATATTCCCTGGCATAGAATCGCGTGACGTTCATTAAGCGAACACTAGCGTGCAGATTTAATCGCTATAACTTTATCGCCTGCAATGTGTACGCCGAGGCGACGATCGTTGAATAGTCGCTTTGCTTCCGTCAATCTCGCTTACTATGAAAAATTGACGATTTTAATGCTTTACAAAAGCATCCTATTTCTTATTAATTATTTCATTATTATCGCACACGACGTTAATTAAGTCACACGTAACCTTTTCATTTAAATAATTCTGAACGAGCTAAAGCTCTCTCCGTCTCTCTTTCTCTTTCTATCTTATCTTATTTTTTAATATAAATATATACTTTTTTAATTTTTCGTTATTTGTAGTTGTACGGACATTTTTTACATATACATATATTTATATATACAATATAAATATTAATAACATAAAATATTGTTCTAATAGTATATATCTAGATTCATGATTTAATGTTTACTTTACTTTTTATTTAAATGAAAAAAAAAAACAAAAAAAAACAAAAAAGAAAACAAAGAGAAGAAAAAGGATTAAATTTGAAAAAGAAATTATAGACAGTATATGTACGGTGGTTTACGTATTATCGGATGTCTTATCGGGAAACTAAAAAATGATTTAAGAGAACGTTATCGATAAAGTTAAAAATATGGCTCTCTATTTTTCCCCTTTCTCTTTTTCTCATTCTTTCTCTTTCTTTCTCTCGTCTTTTCCCCAGAGCATGTCCCTTTTTTATATTCTACCAAGGCAAATGGCATAAAGTAGTAACCGTAATGCATCGCATCAGTAAATGAGCAGTTAACCCCGATTTAGCTCGCGCTTGCGCTCCCGCACTGACGCTAAATAATAAATCAATAATGTAAGCTAGTAATAGCCGTATAGTTGCGGAATTTACCAAGCCACGTAGTACTTACATATACATGCATATGTATTAACGTTCCTATCCTATGCTTTCCATCGAGATTTAAGCGAAAGGTAAGAAAACGATCGGCAAATCTTCATCGACGTTAAAACGCGAATATCTTTCGAGAGATCGTTATATTATTTTTCGTAATCATTCCGATAATTATTATTCTGACTCTATTTGATAGAAAATATTTTTCAATATATAAATATATAATTATAATCATGATGAATATTATTATTTTTATATATATAAAATAGAAACGTTCCAATTGGTTTTTATTTGTAAAATAATATTATTGATTTTAGTTTAATTTAAAAAGGCATATTCTTTTTTTTTTTTTAAGGTTTTTATTTTTCTTCTTTCTTCTTTTCTTTTTTTTTCTCTTTTATATAAGATTTTATTCATGGTAAATACATTCATTTTTAGTGACGATAAAATCATTCGAGAAATATAATTTTATTTGTAAAAAATAATTACTTAAGATTTATTAAGACGTTAAGTAAGAATTTTTGAACACGTTTGTAATAAGCATTGATAAGAAATGCAAACTTCCTGTGCGGTATAGTTTGTTCCGATTAAATCATGTTAGTCAAAGGGGATATGATTTATGCGATAGTTTCTTGTCATTTCAAGTAGAGCCGTGATTTTACATCTCGATCGATTGATAAGCTCCTTTGAGCTCTGAAAGGGAGTCCGATGTGGAAGGGTGTTTCGAGCACCTGCGTTCGGTCAGAGTCGTAAAGTTTCTACTAAGGCTTGTTTATCGATGCGTCATGGAGATTTCCGCTTATTCATAAAGAAACGTAGCCCTCTCTAATAGAATAATGAAATGATTTTTTTATAAAAAAACGTTTCTTCAATTATAGAACTTTTATGCGTATCATATTGATTTTAAACGTATATAATCAACTATTCAAATAATTTATATATTCGGGGGCTTGTTAATACAATGGAATTATTTGGACATACGTATCATCTCGAGATCAATGCTAGGTATTTCAAGTTTATTTTTTTATTTAATTACGAGAATAAAATATACATACAATATGCACGTTGACAATAACAATTTATCATTCAATCATTTTCGTTCGCGTAAACTTCACAATCCGATTAGAGACGCTATCAAAAATTTGATTTCCTGCGTTATTCAACATTATATTGTGTAATGTATATAAAATAATAAAGAAGTTCGAAATGAACAAAAGAAATTAGAAGAAAAATGATCGTCAAGTTAATTTTCTAAGACGACGCCAAATATTGGTGTATAGGTAAATATACGTTCTCATATCCCAACGGGAACTTATTCGATCGTTCTATGAACGTGGAAAGAGAAAGAGAGAGAGAGAGAGGGAGGGAGGAGAGAGGAGAGAAAGAGAGCTGGTTATAGATTGCCAAACGCGTGCAATTACTTGAGGGAATTCCCAGCGAAGTTATCGAGTCACTTATATGTTCCCCGTCTCGTTTAAATCCGTCACCGACAGCGTGCACGACTGGGAAAGACAACCTGCCCGGAAATCCATAAGCCTGCATCGAACGTTGCTTCTATATAACCAACCTACCTGGCTTTTCCTGCACCAATCGTTCGCGCTCAACCACCCACACACATGTATATAGGGTGTCCAAAAAATTCTCTTTACCAAATTGAAAAATGAGAAATATTATGTGTGTATGTGTATGTGTATATGTATTGACAGATTTATTCATAGTGGTGGTATCGTTGGATTATACTTTTTGAACAACACTGTAACTGGAAAGTAATATCTTGAAATAAAATGCAACAAAAAAAAATATATATATATTGTAATTCTATTAATAAAGCAATATCGAATATTTCGTTTTATTTTTTATTTTTGTCGGCAAAAGAAATTTTTAGGACACCCAGTACGTATCTATTGATATATAAATATATATGTAAAGAGATAACGAAACATACATGTATTCGTATACATTTTGTCCATGCGCAACGTTCGCAATTTGCGGTCGGACCGATCGGTTTGTGCGATCGATCGTTAAAATACGCGCCGTTGCCGTTCGTACCAGCCTGTCACCCAAACGATTTCCTATCATTCTCTTTTACTCTTTGTTTCTATCTGTCTCTGTCTCTTTCTCTTTCTCTTTTTCTCTCTTTCACTCGAACTCGAACTAAAACTCTGGTCACACGAGTTTCAAATCATTCCATATTTCTATCATAAATATTCGTTCTTTTTTCTTCTTTTTCTTTCTTTTTCTTTTTGTTTTGTTTTATTTTATATATTTTTCAACTATTGTAGGAAGAGATAACCTTTCATCGATTAGCCTCATCAACTTAATTAGATGCACGATGTTACGTCCCACGCGCGTTATCTTTGCGAACGTGATCATCGTCACATCGAGTAGTCGCTGTCGTTTCAATGACAGCAAAGCGTGGGTTCGTAATGATCTTTTAATACTTGGCTTAACGTGTGTATTTTATTATTATTTTAGATAGACCGATCATTCCTGTCCGATAACTTTATTTCATCGTTAAAGATTTTATTTCAAAGACAAATAAATAAAAAAGTGTGTGAGAGAGGGAAAGAGAGATGTATGTACACTATAGATCAAAAGTTTGAATACGCGCGTACTCGTATATAAAATATTTTGAAATTATTATAATTTATGTTTCCCATATACTTGATTTTTTTTTATATGAAAATACTTGTTTTATATACATGGAAAATTAATTAGACAAATTTAGTAAACAATTATTAATTTTCTGGATAATTATTTTACACAATTTAGGCATTCGTGCAATTAATTTTTTTTACAATTTTTTCATTCGCAAATTGTTCCAAATATTTTGTAATAAATTCTACAAATTTTCTCATAATTTTGGACAAAATGGAACCCATAGTTTAGGCATGGAATGCAAATACTAAACTTTTGATCAGTTATGTGTATATTTAAATAATGAATATAATTTTTGTTTGTTATAACCTGTGAGAAATAAGCATAGAAGAGTTCACTGTACCGTGTGTACTATATTGCACGAGCAACAACGGTTTTGGTAAGAAATATACATAACTTATATCTAACTTCCACTTATAGTCGTCACGATGCTTTTATCGGTAAAACCGGCAACGTTAAGACGATAATGTTATCTACACGACGCGTACATATGTAGGGTGGATAGTCTCATTTGGAATGCATCGACGAAAATAGTACGACATCTCGTAAAAATCCAGATTCCTATCCTTCTTTTCGACCTTTAAATATCGTTTCGATCGTAAGAAATTTTATTTCTTTTTCTTACCTCTTTTATCTCTATATATTTTTCTTCTTCATTTTATTACTTTTACTACATACGCATATAGACGTATATCGTTTATGTATTTATTATAAATATTTGTAAACGTTGCGTTGTGAAAATTGATGAAAAAAAGTTAATAATCCCTGTGAGTTAGTTAAAAAGTTTTGATCTTTAACACGGAAACTAACTTTTATTTCAAACAAATTTTCCATAGATTCAAAAATATTTTCTATTCGTCTTCGTAGAAGTATCAATTCCTTTTAGAATTATTTTTAAAACGTTATTGCGTATTTTAAGTTAGAACGTCTCGTTAAAATTCGACAGCGATATACCGACTCGATGATATTTGTCAGAAAGGTTTTCTTTTTTCTTTTTTTTTTTTATTCGCGAACATACGATAGAGACTTTCCCTTCTCCACACGAGACGATTACCTGTCGTGCAATTTATGTTAGTAAATGGCTGCAATCTGTGCCTGATTCAACTTGTAAAATGCTTTTCCCTTTATCCTTCTTTCGCCGCTTTGACTTTCCAGTCGACTTGTTCACCTCCCTCTCACTCTTTCTTTCACTCTCTCTCTCTCTCTTTCTCTCTTTCTCTCTGAATCTTTCGCCCGGCTTCTTTTTCCTTCAGACGAGCTAGCTCCCCTCGTTATACTCTTTCAGCGTCCAGTTCACTCGCATGCACAAAAGTGCAAAACACCACAGAGGAAACGAGCGATTCGTGATCGCGGCCCGTTAACGTTTCACTTTTCGTGGTTCGAAAATTATTCCCTCGATAATATCGTATCGTGCCACGAATAGAGACCCCACTCTTCGATCCGTAATGAACACCAAAATTGATCGACGCACGAACACACGCCGGTGTTTTTCGGATCGGATCATTGATTTCGTGGCAAATTAAAGAGAGTGTTGTTTTGTGCTTTGCGAGAACAATTTCGAACATTAACGTTAAGTCAATTATTTAAAGACTGTTTGAATAGTTTAACAGACAGATTCAAGACTGTTGATTCATCCTACCGCAATTTTCTTCGTTGTTTACATTTCTTTTACAACACAATAATAATATTATAATAATAACAACAAAAATTGATCTATCTAAAGAAGATGATCGGATCTTTTTTTTTTACAATGAAAAAGGGCTGGGGTGGGGGGTATTTATCGAAGAATTATATTCACCGCTTTTTCTATCCCCGTACTTGTCGTTTATATTATAATTCGCCTTTGAAAAGTCTATGGCGTTCTTGGCGGCGCGGCAGCAGCTGACTTTGCTTTGAGAATTGATGGAAAAAAAAAAGGAAAACAAAAAGAGAAAAAAAAAAATCATAATAATAAGGAACATAAAACGTTAGTCGGTAGAGAGAAAGAGCGAGATGAATGCGCGATAAACGCGCGATAAAAGCTGCGATAATCGAGCGAGTCGAGGCATTTCGAAGCGACGCGAAATTGATTGCAACCGTGAAAGATCGAACGTGTGCTTGGTAAAGAGAGAGAAAGAGGGGAATAGGGAAGAGAGAAGAGAAGAGAAGGTAAAAGGTTGCTCGATCGGTATAAATCGAAACGGGGATAGAAAATCGGTGAGACGCGTAGTATCATCGATTGATCTTTAGTGTGTTAGTGTATACCTATGTAAAAGTATTTATATATATATATATATATATATATAGTAATGTAAGTGTAATAAAATGTGTGTATATACGTGTATATATATATACCCGATAGATTCAAGCTACCAATTGGAATTGGCTCGTTATTCGCGCCCCGTTCCGACGGATGGCTCACTCCGATAATTACCGATCGCGGATAAATTTATGACAGCTATAATTTACGGACGGCCGAGCATATACGAGAGAGAGATAGAGATAGATAGAGAAGGTTTGCGAAACTGCGCTCGAGTACCTTCGATAAAGAGCGATTAACCATAAAACGATACTGACGCGATGCGACGCTCGATACTTGTCGTTCGACCATTCCTCTGCATAGTCGTTCAAATTTTAAATCGTCCGATAAGCTGAGCATACTCTCACACACCCACGTGCATACCTACGCCTACTTACACACTCATATATATATATATATACGGTTGAGAGACGAACTCTGGGAAAATAGAAACGAGGAAAGAGTCGAGGATAGTCGATTTCGTTCGATAAAATACCCTCGAGTTATTTATTCGCTGTTAGTGAAAGCGCGTTAAATATTTCAATAAGAATATAGAATAGATGCAATGATATCAAGTATAAACATTGTGGTAAGAGATGGTAAATCGTGATTACAGTAGCATTGCGATTCGATCGATTTCGATTTACCAAGAATTTAAGATAAATAGGAATAATTTGTACGAAGTTAGAGTATCTATATTCGAAAAAGATAATGTTTATTTATTGTCCGTTTAAGAGATATATCTTATTGTAGAAATTTATTATAAGGAGAAACTTAATAATAATAAAATAATAAAGAAATAATATAAAGTATAAGAAAATATGATTCTCATTATTTCAGATTAATTTTAATTCTAAAACCGATCATCGGTGAATATTTTTGTATAAACAACGCACGCATACGCAACTACGTTAAGACTCTTATTAATGATCGCATTTGTTAAACTTGTTTATTCATTTAAATGCTAATACATTCATTATTAAATGAGGAGAATTAAATTAGCGGTTGTCTCGTATGTTTATTTATCTTTTCTATCTCTTTTTTCTCATCTTTATACGTACATTTATATTCTTCAACGTTGGTGGCTCGCTAAACTTGGACAAAACGCTGACGTACGTAATGTCAGAAGAAATAAGATCTATTTTAAGAGGACAAGCAAGCACCCAACCAACCCTTCTCTCAAGAGAAATATTATTCATTTTGAGAGCTTTATCGTCCCTACCTTACAAACAACTCTTCTTCTTCTTCTTCTTCTTCTTCTTCTCTTTCTCCTTCTACCAAAGCGTTTCACGCGACTCGTTTCGTAGGAAATGGGAGGAACTACGCTTGACGACCTCTTTTACTTACAAAATCGTTCTACTACATTCTGATTTTATCGTGGTATCCTTTCGGGTAGACAGAAGCTTCCAAAAAAAGTGCTTTCGTGAAAAACGTTATTGCATTATCTATAAAAGATAAACCGCTACTGGTGGTAGCAAAAGCAGCAGCAGCATCCTTCTATCACGTTTCCATTTGTAAAAGTATAACCCTATTTTTCTTCCCTATTTCATAAGCTTTCAGAGGGATTTTTTGTTTTGCCATACGCTTACACGTTCTTGGAGAATTTTGCGATATCTATTGAGAATGATATTAAAGAATAATATTTTACTTTTTTAATTAATTTCTTTTTGTTTTTCTTCTTGTTTTATATATATTTTTTCTTTTCTATTTCTCTTTTTTTTTTGTTTTTGAAGATAAGTTTCCTCGACTATTCTATTAAAACGTAACGTTGAACGTAAAGCGAATGTTGCGAAGTATTATATTAGTTAGCGTTACGCATACAAAATAAGTCGGAAACAATTGATTTATTCGGCAGGTAAATATGTAGGTACAATGGAAATGTATAATCGAGAATGAAGTAGGAAAGTAAACTTCAACTCCTCTCGACGAAACTTCCAAACGGTTATTCCGATAGAGAGTACATTAGCACTATGTAGAATAGCTGGTAGATTCGTTGAAAACGCGCATAATTAAATCCTCTTATCATTAGAGAAAGAGGCGATGGTAGTAGTGGTGGTGGTGGTGGTGGTGGTGGTGGTGTTGGTGGTAGTAGTGGTGGACGACGATATCAGCGTCTCGCTTTATAATAACTCGCGAGAGGAAACTCGAGGCACGAAATTCATAACTCGCGTTTTATTCGCGATGATGTAAAGGTACAAATATATATTTCCGAGTGGAACAAATCGAATACGGCGCAAATTAGTAACAAGGTGGGCGCTAGAAATTTGTCTTGTTGCGAGAAATAATTGCCTCGAGGATTCCTTTGGAATGGGGTTGCTGTTAGAGTACGCGAAAAAGACACAGACAAAGACAGAGGTAAAGATAGGAATATAGAGAGAAAGAGATAAGGCAAGAGAAGGAAGAGAGAAGGAAAGGAGAAAGCAGCGTGACGAGGGAAGAGAAGAAGGAGAAAGAGAAGGAGGAAGAGGAGGAGGAGGAGAAGGAGGAGGAGGAGGAGGAGTTAGGGTCGAGGCACGAAGAAGGAAGAAGGGTGGTCTCAGGGGGTTATAATGCCCTGGATGAAACGCCCGAGGTTATTAGTTTAGGAAGCTGCAAAGTACCTCGAAACAAAGTCTCTCTGTCTCTCCATTGGGTAATCAATATACAAGCAAGAAACCTGGCTCGTTTCACCTCGCTGCGGCTCGCTCAAACCATCTCCAAGAGTGAACGTTCCCGGTGTCGGTGCTTTCGTGCCCTTTCTTGCACCCTTCTCTTTTCCTTTGCCTCTCTCTCTCTCTCTCTCTGTGTTTTCACTCTTCTCCTTTTCCTATCCTCTCCCTTGGCTTTAGGCTCGTTCGTTCGAGGCCGATAAACGTTCCCCAAACCATTTCTCTGATAGACCCCCAACGTGAACGCGAGCGAGATATCTTTTACTTAATAAACCGTCTCCTTCCGCCTCATCGAAGCGGTAGGTTAAATCATAATACGGTTATTTCCTTACTTTCTTGCTTTTTAATAAATTGCCAAATGATTCTTCTTCCTCCGCCATTTAAACACTTTCCTTCCTTCCTTCAGATCTTTTTTTATCGAAAAATTATTCAAATTTTATATAGATATTATTAACCTAATTTGTTCATTTCATTTGTTACAGTCCGAGCAGTACAGCTCTAGAATCATTGGATCAACTGAAGGAGTACCTGACGACAGCTGGAACCTGTAAATGTGGTCTCCAATGTCCTCTTAGACCTGAACAGGTCTTCAACTTCGACCCCAAGGTAAGTGAAACGTTTTTAAACAAACGTATGTTTGTCGAAAAATATTCAGATGCGTTATGATCTTACAAATGATAACATCGTATTAAACGATGGTCTCTTATAAACGTTGGAAATTACATACATCGTTCGAGTTCATCGTCCTGGTATCGTATTTGCATATTAATATAGGATTTCGTCGTCATGTTTAAAATACGTGATCCAGTAACGAACACACATCGTGTCTATGTTACGTTCCGTCATGTCGTGTTGTCGACGTGCGCTTGTCCCTGCTCGGATATTACGTTTTATCTTTCCGCATTTACACGAACATTATGCTTCGAGAGATCGTTTACGTTCCCACGCGAGAATTTATTAGACTATTCGTGATAGCTACATCTGGCATTGAATTGATATTTTTAGTCACGAATGTTGACTCTTTTAATAAATGATTTTATCAAGACCATTAGTAGACACTTAGGTATACACATTTCTCATACTCGATTAAGAAACAAGAATTTGTAACTTATGCGGGGAGAAATTTTTTCAAAGTAAAAAAAAATGATTTTCCTTTTTATTCATTTCATATCGACGGTGGTGATTCAGTTAACCGGAAACAATGGATGCATGTACTAAATTTTTAATATTAGTGTATATAAAAAAGTAATTAAATGTACACACACGTGTCAGTGTCCTTCAACAGGTTAAACTATCTGATATTTTATTTACTGTTTTCTTCTTCTTCTTCTTCTTTATATACATTCACTAAAGATAGATAAATAATCTTAATAAGATTATATCAGTTTTAATTTTGTTTTTTTTTTTTTTACAAAGCATATTATTTGAAAGACTTCAATTGAACTGGTACGATCACGCTTAATCTCCTTGGCTGCCGAGTTCGAGTTCGTTTATTTGTTTATCATGCACGGTAATCGCTCAATACGCGTAACCACTCGTAACTATCAGCAAGAAATATCGTCGGTGTCAGTCGAAAGTCGACGAACCCAAACGAAAGAACTAACACCGATGTAATAGATCAAACGTTTTCTTGCTATCGCTTAAAACGACTTTTTATTCCTTATTTTTCTTAATAGCTGTTAGTAATAATTCAATGTAATACAGTGTGATACTGTCAACGTAAACTATCCTATACTTGAATTATCACATATGTAACTAAAACTTGCACCAGTATTTATGCAAGAAACTTTATGGGTATCATGGAATATACGTCGATTGAAATATGCATAACGTTTCAAGTAAATACAATCTTATGTTTAACGAAAATATAACTTTTTTTTGTCTCTTTTTAATAAAAACATAAAAATGGCAAAAATTATATGATACGAATGTCAAAGTTATATAAAATATAATTCTTTAGCAAATTTTGCTAATTAATGTTCTATATTTGTAAAACAAATATTTATATATATATATATATATAACAATAACAAAATTTAAAAAACTTAACTTTCAATAATTGAAAAATATGAACTTTTGGTCTTTAGTGTACGAAAATCGATATCGTTAGAAAATGTAGAAAGGTGTCAACGACTTTTATCGTTGTCGTTAGCTTCTTGAAGGTTAACACGGGACGGTAATAAAGTTTAGAAATAATCTAACGTCGATGTCGTCGAAGGAGGATCGTGGTCAATTTTGTTCCCACTCATTTACCCTCGTGGGGTATGTGTATTCGAGTCACGAAGGTTAGTAATAAAAAAGAAGCGTCTCGTTTCTTGCCGTAACAATTTACGATAAAATTCTTCGGACGCGAAAAAAGGGATCTTTTTCTGTCTTCTTTTTCCTTTTTCTTTTCATTTTTTTTTTCTTTTTTTTTTTTTATCTTAGATGCCACGCGAGAAGGGAGAATGTATCGTCTCGGGCGGGAGCAGAAAACTTATTACAGGCCCGGCGAAAAAGAAATTGGACGCTCCAGTTCATGAAGACGTATAACAACGTCGATTTCAATGCGGATGATACTTACGATGCATAAATTAAAAATTCACCAAACTACCGGGTGCCTCCGTAGTAACTAAATATATGTATGTGTGTGTGTGTTTATGGAGGCGGGGGGGTTAGGTAGAGGAGAAGTGTACTTGAAAATATGAGAGCAAGAGAGAGAGAGAGAGAGAGAAAGAGTCTACTTTTATCTAGAATTGACGAGATTTCAGGGAATAAAAGAAATTTATTATCAAAGCATTTGCTATCAGCGTTATTCGAGCGAGACGTTCAATTCAATATCGTGTGTAACAAATGACGCGTGAAATATAAAATATTTTAAAAACAAATTTAATAGGCTTAATAAAAAAATATTTAATTATCAAACGAATTTTGAAGAAACAAAAATTACGATTAATATAAAATATTTAATAGCGTAGGGCAACCTTATCAACATTTACCTACCTACAGAATTTAAAATAACGTAGAATCACGTTGCGAATTTCAAACGTGTGGTAAATGTAAATATAATTCGGAAATAGCGATCATCTTAATATCTTGAAAGATCGTATACGATAGTTTAATGGAACCCAAATTAATTGATAATAGACAGCCGAAAAGAATCAATCATTGACGATAGGATCTTTCTTTTGATCCTATTATATGTTGGAAGTTCGATACATAGGAATATTAGCTAATCGAGAACGGTCTTACTATCATAGATCGCAGATAACTATAAATGGTTGGAACGTTGAAAGAACACGAGCGAGCGGCTAGATGACGCAGATATTATGTGAACACCCTTATCGAGTTTCATGTTCGTCCATTAATTACATTAAAGCGATTTCATTGAGTAACGATAAGCATCTCGGATACGTCGAAAAAGTGATATTACAAATGTATTTAAATTATCCCGTAGAACGAGGAAGCAAATACTAGAAGCGATCCTCTTCAGGATCAAATTTGTGATTTTTAATAATTAGAAGAAAATTTTTATTGTTTTTTTTTAAATTTTTAATTTGAATATTTTTTTTATAATTTGAGATTGAATTTGAATCAAAATTCAATACTTTCCAACCCCATTCTCGTGTTATTTACCTCGCGACGATCGCTATTTATTTTCCGATTAGGCAATTTAATTAAAATTGTATAATTATCTTTGCTACAATTTGGATTTATTTTCTTGTTTCTTCTGTTTTTCTTTTATATATGATTTAAATTTTGAACACGTCAGAGATTAAATCGAAGGGGGTAAAATGTATAATAGAAAAATCCTATCGCAAGTGATAGATACAAATGAATGATTCGTTTATAAAAATCAAATATGTTGAAACAAAAGATCCCGTTAACTTTTGTGTTCACGTGATAGATAAAAAAAAAAATCAGCGTAATCGTGAAGATAAGACCATGAAGGTAAGAAAAGCGGATTGCATCGGATATACTTGGTAACATTGTCGGGACGAGAATGCGCGAAGGACGTTCTAACGAATTAGTAACAAAATACGCAAGAAGGAATCGTTGCAGAAGAAGAACCACGTCCATTAATCCGTATAACGACGCGATCGTTCGAGTTGAACGTCGAGAGCACGACGATCGCTCCAAGCGATATCCTTTTAAATCCATACTGATTGTGAGAGAAAGAAAGAGGAAGAAAATGAGAAGATAAAAAAGGAAGAAGAAAGAAGAAAAGATGCGTATGCGTGTGTGTGTGTGTGTGAGAAAGAAAGAGAAAGAGATAGATAGAAAAAAGAAAAAAAAAGAAATAGAGAAAAAAAATCTACCCATCGTTCTCGTGTAAGATTTTCTTCGAGAGGTAACCCGTATCGCGTGAGGAACGACTCCTCTTGATCTTATATACGGCGCTCGCATTAACGTTCATAAACTCGAAACATAGCCGATGCAATATTTCAAGTTAATGAGCGCGATAAATTTATGCGAGTCGAGTTGGACTGGCAGCAAGACAAGGAAAGATCTAACGAAACAAGAGGGTGGAAGGAAAGAAAAGAAAGAGAAAGAGCATGAAAGATAGAAAGAAATAGTATAAGAGAGTGTGAGAGAGAGAGAGAGAGAATNAGACGTAGACGTAGACGTAGACGTAGACGTAGATATAGATGAAAAAGAAGAAGAAGAATAAGAAGAAGAAAAAGAAGAAGAGGAGGAGGAAGAGGAGATACAAAATAAAAAGAAAACGATAGAAGACGAGAAGAGATAAGAGAAGGAAATAAAATAGGAAAATAAAATAGTAAGAGAGAAAGAGAGATAGAGAAGACATTATATAGAGTGAAATCCGTATATATAAGGTTGAAGAAGTTTTGTGGCATTTCGAAACATCGCCGCCACATTGCATCGGTGCATTCGCTCTGGCGTATCTTTCCGGTTGGAATACGTGAGTTGATAGAACGATACACAGGGATTATTATGGTAATCGAGCAACATCGTTCATTCCGAGATCCTGACGTTTCGCGCCGCAGGCTTTTTTCACCAGGATTGTAATACGGGTCGCGTACACAGAGAAATACACAGAAAGAGAAAGAGAAAGAGAGAGAGAGAAAATACACATAGAAATATATAGAGAAAGCAACTCGTGAAACATTCTCGTATTGTGTAGAAATGTCTGAAAATATATATATATATGTCTGTATATAATACATAAACGAACGATGTACAAATCTCTGGGCGACGAGTATACACAAACAGACGGACGGACGGACGGACAAACGGAGAAAACTTGCGTACGCATCGAATATTCTCCATTGTGTGTACATTCACTTCGAGTACGAAACGCGCGCAAACACGTAATCATAGGCAAATAGGAAGTCATTATATGGTACACACACAACCCACAGTGTCCTGTAAATTCAATTATAACGTAGATATCTGAAATGTACACGTGCACCTCGTTCGGTACTTTTCAAACATTTCGCTTCGATGTTGATTTTAAACGAGTAATTACGTAGGCTGTTAGAGAAAGAAAGAGAGAGAGAGAGAGAGAGAGAGAGAGAGAGAGAGAATCGTGCTTATACAGAGATGCTTTTTGTATTTTCTTTACCCGATTTAAATACCACAATTTAATTCTAATGATATTAAATTGAGGATAATAATTCGAAATAATTTTGATAATGCATACGAATTTCATCGATTCGTTGCGTGATATCACATTACATTTTATATTTATAGATTAAATGAATTTTCGTGTATAAAGGGAAAGCGTGTTATGATCAAAATGTATAATATTTATTCCACGATAATTTTCAAATCTTCGTATTTTATTATGACATTATGCAAAAAATTCTACGTTACGATTTAACATTTTTTTTTGTCTTCGTTGTATTTATCTTCTTACGTGTTTGAAATTTTCCGAACGTTCGATAAATATTTCATCGAACGGCACATTTTCTCTCTCTCTCTCTCTCTCTTTCTTTCTTTCTTTCTTTCTTTTTGTCTTTTTCTTTTTTTTCCCCCATTCTTTTTTTTCTCGTCGAGTAAATCAACGTCTCGAGGACAAGTTCGAGAATAACGACGACTACTACGACGACTACGATCTCTTTCGCGGTTTCGTGTCAGTGTATCCTGAGAACGATGTTGCAGTTGAATAATTCAATTGTGTTGTGTACCGTGTGGGAGCCATCTGCACGTGTCCGTGCGCACACATTGACATTAATCAAGTACCGTAACTATCCGTTAAGATCTATCACGAGCCGTTGCGCTTCTTTTATACGCCATCTGCGAGGGATACCAAAGAGAGAGAGAAAGAGAGAGAGAAAGAGAGAGAGAAAGAGAGAGAGAAAGAGAGAGAGAGAGAGAGAGAGAGAGAGAGAGAGAAGGTATTTTCCAGGAACCTTTTGATTTCGCCTCGATTCTTTATCAGCCACCTTCGGACATCGGCGAACAAACACAAGCATACAACACACCCATCATCCAATCTATCCTTGGCTGAGAGAGAGAGAGAGAGAGAGAGAGAGAGAGAGAGAGAGAGAGAGAGAGAGAGAGAGAGCACACTATTTTTCTTCTTTCTACCCTCGTTCGATCTCTTCTCCCTTTTACAAGAGAATACGATGCTCCTTTTGTAAAACCAGACGCGTTTCCGCCTATTGTTGAACGTCCCAGGGAGAGAGAGAAAGAGAGAGAGAAAGGAAGAAGGAATCGTCGAGCCGAAGAACTGTTTCTTGCTTTCCCGTGGTTGCTGGCTACAAAGACGAAATTAAATTGTCGAGACAAACGGCCGTGAACCGCGAGAGCTTTTAATACGGTCCGTGTCATCCTCGGACTTTACCTTTGTCTTATTCCTTGCACCATTTTTTTTTCCTCTTTTTCTTTTATTCTCGTCGTCTCCCCTTCTTCCTTCACTCGCTCTTACTTCTTCTTCTTCTTCTTTGTCTTTTCGGATTATGTTTATCTATTCTTATCGTAATATTCAAAGATTCGCATAACGTTCTATCTTAAATTAATTGCATTTAATTAAACGCTCATGAATATATGTTTACCTTAATTTTATATAAAGTTTTTATACAATCCAAATATATATGTTGTTAATGTAAATGAAATATTTAGAAAAATGAAATGAAAATGATTTTGTATATTCCGTGTATAAAAAAAGAAAAAAAAAAAGAAAGAAAAGAAAAACTTCGAATTATATTTTCGCCATGCATTTTGTCGTCAATATTTACGACAAATTCGTCAAACTGTTTTTATATGCGATTTTGTTATATAAATATTTGATTGAAAAATATTACTCGATATTATATCGAACTGAAAGAACGATAATTTAAAAAAAAACCTTTGCCCTTTACCCTTTAGTAAAAAAGAAAAAAAGTCGATGTTTGTAGTCGAAATTTGAGTGGCACGCGTGATGGTGTTCATGAGTTTGAATGGTGCGAGGTTATAAAGTCGTTGCTATTCATTAACACATCCTCGATGAAAACACGCGGATAACTCGGGCGTGTCTCGGTAGACATATTAGCAAGTGTTTAAGCAAGCGAACAAGCAAAAGAGAGTTAGTTGCACCGTGACGTTAACAAAGAGTAAGTACTGGCCTTTTATTATAGTCCGAGTTCGTTCCGTTTAAGAACGTTGGTAAGTAATTTACCCTTAATGGAAGTAGCCGTTCCTAATGTGTTTCACTTTTTTAAAGCGTATACAATACTTTGTCGACTATCTGTATCGATATTTACAATATATTATTATTATTATTATATTTTTAAAAGACAAACAAAAAAAAGAAACAACATATTTGACATAGTAATTTATTTCGATTTCAAAAGAAAATAAATCAGTTGTCAATTTGAAGTATTCAACCCTGTTCACGGATTAGGTGATGTTTTTCTTTGTTTTTTTTTCTCTTTTTTTTTGAAACTTTTCAAAAAGATCGATCATGATTGATCATGTGGTCGGTAAAAATCGATTAATCGTCTACTTTGGTGCTTATCGTTTGATACGAAAAAGGCATCACTGACAAAGAAGAAGAAAAAGAGAAGTATAGGAAGAGTTAGAAGGAAGAATCAAGACTTTTATCGATAAAAGAAAGAGAGAGAAAGAGAGAGAGAGAGTAGGAGACGAAGCGAATACCGCACAAAAGGGTATTTTCTTAAAAGGACGTTCTTTGTAATCGACTGAAGGCAACGGCAGGGAAACGAACTTGCTCGGTTCTACAAAGAAAGTAATCTTGTACGGTGTCTTTGTGTCGAAGCGAACCTCAAAGTTTTGCGGAGGGTGAAAAGAGAAGAAAGAAGAAAGAGAAAAAAAGTAGGAATACGCGAACGGGATGATGGTAGTGATAGCGGTTGGGGGGAGGTTTTGGGTTGGTGAATTTGAACTCTTCGAACGCACGCTGAGAACCCACCCTCCCTTTGTAATTGCCAAACGGACCGAAGTTGACGACGAATGGTGGATTGAAAATGACGAGGAAACGGGAAAAGAAGATGAAGAAAAAATTGATTAAAAAGAAAAAAATAATTATAATAATAATAAGAAAAAGAAGAAGAAATAGAAAAAAAAAAATAAAAAGAAAAAATAATTGCAATTCGGACGCATACGACTCCGAAGCAAATCTATAATGCATGAAAGAGTTCTGGCAAGCTTGACGAATTCACCTCGATTTCTCTTCCTACCTCCGTTGTCCTTTCTTTGGAAATGAGGAACCCTATTAACTTCGACACTCTCGAATTATCTCGCGGCAATTCTCGAGGAAGGGTCACGCGATCTCCCGTAACGCCATTTATCGAGTTTTCCTCGCTCGATTTGTTTCGCGTTCCACTTTCGTTCGTTTGGTATTAAATAAAAATACGCATATACGTACGTACGTACGTATGTATGTATGTAACGTGACTTATTAAGAGTTACGAATGTGTTTCGATTCGACGAACGATTTTCGATATTCTTATATAATGATCAATAATATATACGCATAATGACACGGTAATTCGTTCGAAGTTACTTTTTAATACGAACGCGAAACGTTTGAAAATTTTTTCACTATATATTCGCTTTAATCATTATTTCCTTTCCATCGTATGCTCGCTGCAACGAGTATTTCGTAAACGAGGGTAAATGATTAGCTATTATCCAACATTTTTTACAATAAAGAATTCGCAGACGGAACTCTTTTATCTTCGTTGCTTATCTTAGAGAACAAGTATGTGTATATATATATTTACTTATGTACACGCAAATATGCATAGCACATATAACGAATAACGCGAATACGAACATTAACTTGTACACACACGCTGAAATACAACATAAACGTGTGTAGAGCAAACGTAGAAGCTCGATAAGAGAGACTCGATATCGTGTACGGGGCCGATAATTCGAAGATAATTCAATTTCCTTCGAATTGCCGTGGTCCCCTTTTAATGTGCAAATTGAATTTCTATTAATAAAAACAGATATCGTTTGGCTCGTTATATAGTCTTTGTTTCTCTCTCATTTCTTTGTAATATATTTTCAATGTATCTTTCTCATTCTCTCTCTCTCTCTCTCACACTCTCTTATACTATTTCTTTCTATCTTTCATGCTCTTTCTCTTTCTTTTCTTTCCTTCCACCCTCTTGTTTCGTTAGATCTTTCCTTGTCTTGCTGCCAGTCCAACTCGACTCGCATAAATTTATCGCGCTCATTAACTTGAAATATTGCATCGGCTATGTTTCGAGTTTATGAACGTTAATGCGAGCGCCGTATATAAGATCAAGAGGAGTCGTTCCTCACGCGATACGGGTTACCTCTCGAAGAAAATCTTACACGAGAACGATGGGTAGATTTTTTTTCTCTATTTCTTTTTTTTTCTTTTTTCTATCTATCTCTTTCTCTTTCTTTCTCACACACACACACACACGCATACGCATCTTTTCTTCTTTCTTCTTCCTTTTTTATCTTCTCATTTTCTTCCTCTTTCTTTCTCTCACAATCAGTATGGATTTAAAAGGATATCGCTTGGAGCGATCGTCGTGCTCTCGACGTTCAACTCGAACGATCGCGTCGTTATACGGATTAATGGACGTGGTTCTTCTTCTGCAACGATTCCTTCTTGCGTATTTTGTTACTAATTCGTTAGAACGTCCTTCGCGCATTCTCGTCCCGACAATGTTACCAAGTATATCCGATGCAATCCGCTTTTCTTACCTTCATGGTCTTATCTTCACGATTACGCTGATTTTTTTTTTTATCTATCACGTGAACACAAAAGTTAACGGGATCTTTTGTTTCAACATATTTGATTTTTATAAACGAATCATTCATTTGTATCTATCACTTGCGATAGGATTTTTCTATTATACATTTTACCCCCTTCGATTTAATCTCTGACGTGTTCAAAATTTAAATCATATATAAAAGAAAAACAGAAGAAACAAGAAAATAAATCCAAATTGTAGCAAAGATAATTATACAATTTTAATTAAATTGCCTAATCGGAAAATAAATAGCGATCGTCGCGAGGTAAATAACACGAGAATGGGGTTGGAAAGTATTGAATTTTGATTCAAATTCAATCTCAAATTATAAAAAAAATATTCAAATTAAAAATTTAAAAAAAAACAATAAAAATTTTCTTCTAATTATTAAAAATCACAAATTTGATCCTGAAGAGGATCGCTTCTAGTATTTGCTTCCTCGTTCTACGGGATAATTTAAATACATTTGTAATATCACTTTTTCGACGTATCCGAGATGCTTATCGTTACTCAATGAAATCGCTTTAATGTAATTAATGGACGAACATGAAACTCGATAAGGGTGTTCACATAATATCTGCGTCATCTAGCCGCTCGCTCGTGTTCTTTCAACGTTCCAACCATTTATAGTTATCTGCGATCTATGATAGTAAGACCGTTCTCGATTAGCTAATATTCCTATGTATCGAACTTCCAACATATAATAGGATCAAAAGAAAGATCCTATCGTCAATGATTGATTCTTTTCGGCTGTCTATTATCAATTAATTTGGGTTCCATTAAACTATCGTATACGATCTTTCAAGATATTAAGATGATCGCTATTTCCGAATTATATTTACATTTACCACACGTTTGAAATTCGCAACGTGATTCTACGTTATTTTAAATTCTGTAGGTAGGTAAATGTTGATAAGGTTGCCCTACGCTATTAAATATTTTATATTAATCGTAATTTTTGTTTCTTCAAAATTCGTTTGATAATTAAATATTTTTTTATTAAGCCTATTAAATTTGTTTTTAAAATATTTTATATTTCACGCGTCATTTGTTACACACGATATTGAATTGAACGTCTCGCTCGAATAACGCTGATAGCAAATGCTTTGATAATAAATTTCTTTTATTCCCTGAAATCTCGTCAATTCTAGATAAAAGTAGACTCTTTCTCTCTCTCTCTCTCTCTCTCTCTCTCTCTCTCTCTCTCTGCGATTCAGGACTGAATCTATGTGTCAAAAAATAAAAAGATGTGATCACATAGCTGAACGGAATCTGATTTTCTATCGATGTTGTAGATAGATTTTTGTGCATAGAACCGGTTGGTTGGTCTTCGTTGAGAATCGTCCAATTTGTGGAAACAATAGATGCTGCTAGTTGAATGCCATCGATTAACCAATACGAACGATACGCATGTGTAGTTTATCATTATCGTCTCTCGAATATAGCATCAAGGGGGAGACCATGTAAGCGGATAGTTCGGTTTCCCTCTATCTATTTCTGTCTCTGTCTATCTCTCGTTTTCGCTGTAATGACATTGGTAATGCGCGCGCGAATAGGCTTGAGAGAACAAACGAGTGGTTCTAGGACTTAGAGACTCTCAATTATAATTAATATGATTACATAATCGAAAGCATATCGAGCATCGATTGATAATCACGCTGCTGCTATTTTGGGTATTCGCAGGATATTATTTACTTTAGTTACTATTACAAAATAAGGATTAATATTGTTATTATATGAGCTTTCGATCGATACGCGAGTCGCATATTTATCCACGTGAAAATATTCTTAAATAAAAAATGAAAATATTTCTTCTTTTTATATATGTATATATATATTTGTATTTTTTATCAATATTTCAGATAACACATTCTATTAAAGTCATTATTTAAAAAGTACGAGTAATTCAATTACGGTTAAAGTATTTACTACGTTCAGTCTGATGAACGATCTTTCTTTTATCGCGCGTTCGATTGTAAAAAGATTTTTACAGGTCGTTTCGCGAAATCGCTCGCGATATCCATCCTATATTTACGAAGAATCGTCGTGCTTTATGGTAGCGATGTAAGATCATGGTAGAAAGAAAAGGGTGGCGGATAAAAGGCGACAGTGGTATATAAGTTGGAAGAGAGAGAAACACGAAAAGAGGCAAAAGCTGTGGCAGCTTCTCGGAGTGGTCGTTAATACGATTTTATCTGTCGTTTCAAAGTTGCCGCTTCTGCGGAGTAACCGGAGAGTAGAAACGCGAAGGGGTTGAAAGAAGGAAAAGAGAGAGACAGAAAGACAGAGATAGAGAAGAGGGTGGTCGGTACACCCTCGTTGAAGAGAAGGGGCTGCATTGCAGCGTATTGAGAGAGCACGAGTAGTAGAGAAGAGGCACGGCGAATAGTAGGTGGAGGAACAGGAGGTGGGGGCGGAGGAAGAGAGCACCGCCGGGGACACTTGAGGTGAATGTTTTGCGAATGGTCGGTAGATGTCTGGTTTGCTCGAGGCTGATATCGACCTAGGTCTCGAGTCTGCAGCTGCCGCCTTCGACCCCTCTACTGTTCTCCAACCCCTCCACCTCCCACTGTCTCCACCACCACTAGCAGCAGCAGCACACCACTACTATCACCACAGTATCCACTAATACCACCAAAGATGGCATTACTACTACTACTATTCGGCAAATAGCAAGAGATTCTCTCGCAGCTCAAAGTTCATGTCCATTTCGTGTGTCTCACCTCGTCCCGTCTCACGGATTCCCGACTCGCCGTTTCTCTCCCTCGGGAACCTTGGACGATCTGCTTTTTACCACTACCAAGACCAGCAATGTCATCACTAACACAACCTCATCCTTTCACGTTCTCATTTTCCTCTTCCTCTTCCTCTTCCTCTTCCTCTTCCTCGTCCTCTTCCTCTTCCTTCTCCACCTCTCGATCACCTACCATCGCTGTTTCTATTCTATATACATCCCCGTCTTTCTCTTCGCTCCAAAATCCCGGGCTTGCACGAGCTACCCGTTGCGCGACCAGCTTCACCCCTTTCTCAATGACCCACCATCCTATCGACTCCTTCCATCCACCCCGATTTCTCCAGGCTCGATTTTCCAACTCACTCTCCCTTCTCATTCTCTTTCTCTCTTTGGCCGTTTCTAGAACCGTGCAACCACCGTCACTACTACTACCATCATTACTACTACGACTACAACCGACACTGCCTTCAATCCAATTCGTCCGTGACAATATGAGTCTACACTGAAGAGAGAATAAGAGAGAGAGAGAGAGAGGGTGGGAGAAGTTCTAGAAAGGTACATCGTTCAAGAGACTTGTGTGAGTGCGCGTGTCTCGAAGCAGGGGAAATTAACCTTTCAGGACGGATCGCGCGGAAACTCCAACGAGAGGGTTAGATATGCTTGTGGTGATGGAATCAGTAGTGGTAGTGTCGGTGAAGGAACGAATGCCAATGGGGTATAGATTGGCCTAAGGCAAAAGATTTCCGCCTTCGACTTTGACGACCGGATGAAACCTTTTTACCGTTTCTTTCGATAACCTTTAGTATTATTCAATGACAAGATTCGATTAACTACTATTATTATAGTAGATAATAATGATTATAATAGTACTCTGATTATCCTTTCGAAATACTTTCGAGACAATAATTTTCGTTGATTATTAAAAAAAAAAAAGAAAAAAAGAAAAATCCTCTAATATAATTCCTTTTACAATATCAACTGGTTGCAATGCACTTAGTTAAAGTTTTTAGCTTGATAAGCACATTATCGGAAAACCGGCTGGTGTTCTTTGATATACGTTGCTCGTTATTTTTTCTCGTTGATCGATAAAAAATCCAAATGGTTTACTTTGTCGACGTTAATATCCTTTAAATTAATCAAGTTGAATTTTCTCTACAAGGAAACGGGACAATCCATCCGGTTATCCTAATAATGGATATGGTTGGTAAGCATAGAGAAAGGGAGATGGATAAAAAAAAAGAAAGAAAGAAAGAAAGAGAGGGAATTCATTAATCGTGCGATTCAATTTCAATCTCTCGACTCCAAACACAGAAGTCTATGCACAAGAAACTCGATTCGATCGGATTGTTTGTAATCTCTGGTCCGTACAGAGAGAAAGAGAGAGAGAGAGAGTCTGGTTTCTACGGTCGACAGGTACGTTGGTTGGCTCACCTGCAGTTGAATATACGAAGATAGAGAAATAGGGTGGTTTGGAGGAAGATGAGGGGTCAAATGTATGGAGATACATAGAATAGTCGAGCACGGAAGGATAGAAATGTAGAGTAGGAAGGGACAGAGACTGCTAAATTCTGGCTGTGGCCGGGCCGCGTAATTTATGAGAAGTGAGAGAGAAAGAGAGAGAGAGAGGAAGAGAGATGTGCGCGAACGTTCTAAACGCGTAAGCTCGTCCGCGTGCTGTGAGGGATGGAAAGATGGGAAAGGAGCTACCCGTTGGAGAAGGAAGAGTAGGAACAGAAGGGTGGTAGTGATGGTGGTGATGGTGGTGGTGGTGGTGGTGGTGGTGGTGGTATAAGAGAAGGAAAATACAGAGGTAGTTAGATAGAGAGAAACAGTAACAGTCTGCTTCCTTCCGTGAAATATAATTCCTGCGCACATTCACGGTCGGATAATCCACGTTCGCTTTGCATGAAAACTTATTACGCTTCCAGTAGTAAGTGCGCCCGCGCACACGCACGTACCAACCTCATTGTCGGTGCTTTTCTCTACTTCAGACCGGAGCATGACAAGAACAATTACACTTTTAAATTACGTTACACGATATTAAGCCCTTTCTTCCAACCCCTCCCCCCTCCCCTCCCCGCGCGCTCTTTCTCCACCGACTTCCTTTCTCGCTTTTCTTTTCCTTCTATCTTCGTTTTCTCTTTTTACATGTCTCTTTTTCTTTCTCTCTCGTTCTTTATCTCTCATTGATCCTTTTTCCTGACTCCATTTCTATTTTCGGTATTAAGCACATTTTTGCTCTTTATTTAGCGAAATTCTCGAGCTATCCAATCTCTTCTATTTGTATATTTCTTATTTCTCTTTTTATAAAATGAAAAAAAAACAAGAAGAAAGATTATATCTTCTTTATCGTTTATCGTTTTCTCGTGTCATTTCCATCCCCACGATGCTTAGCTTCTCTCCCAATTTTCCTTCATCTTCATCGCGGGAATAATAATTATCTTTTCAGCGCCATGGTAGAAACCGAATAACGGTGCCGAAGGAACGTTTTAATTATTTTATCGCGTGCTTAGGGACCGTGACCTCCTCCACCCTCCATTTCTTTCCTCCCTCCTTCGATCCCTCCGTCCCCACTTTTCCTCTCCACCTTTACCTCCTTCTTTTCATTCTCCTTTTCGCCACAAGCTCTCCGATCTTTTATTTCTTCAAAGGCCTCGGGGAATTAAACTCGACTCTCGGCGACCAGCGGAACTGACGTTCCATTAATATTACCCTCCGATACCGGTATTAGTTTGGATAATTATGGACGCGGGTATTATGTCGTTATATTTTCGTGCTCAGTGACGTCGACTAGAACCTGTCGTATATCGCTCGTATGAAGAGGATAATAAATGTTTTCTCGTCTCGCTTGTTTTTTTCCCCCTTTTCTTTTTATTTCTTATCCTTTTTTCTCTCCATTCCTTTTACCTCTACCCCCCTCCCAACCCCTCTTTTTAATTAAATCTTTGGCAGATGTTATTGCAAATGTAGTCATATTTTAAATCGCTTAATGGAAACTATGATTGGAACTAATATATTGTATAAATCGTTAGATTATTGTAAACGTAATTAAAACGTCATCGTATTGCTTATGATATTATATCTTGTTGAAATCAAATTTCTCTGATCTCGTAGATATATATATATATTATACACGGTAGTATATTCATACATATGTCCTATTTGTATCTTTGTTGTATGAGAATCACGAACAACAATTCTTGTGGTAGTTTGTATAGTCAAGTTTTACTTGCGTACGTGTAACATCGAAAACAAGGAGATGGAGTAGAGATGGTGGAGGGAAGAGGTCTAGTAATATTAGTAGTAGTAGTAGTAGTAGTAACAGCAGCAGCAAAAGCAAAAGCAGAAGCAGCAGCAGAGGGATAGGGCGATGTGTAACGGGTTATTCGTTGGTTCGTTCCACCGGTATTTCCGACAGCTATTCAATTTGCGGGCGTTTCGCGCCCGACGGATCTCGCCACCGGCTCGTCCCGGACAAATGATTTCACGCTGGAGCTGTTCTCTCTCTCTCTCTTTCTCTCTCTCTTCGGGTCGTAGATGTCGCGTTCGTCCGATGCCAAAAGAGAAAGAGAGGAACATATACAACGACGAGGGTGGGTGAGTCAGTTTAGTAGGGAGGGGTTGAAACGCGCAACTATGTGCGCGTCTGTACGCCAGAGGGCTGAATACGAGTTAGAGAAAGATAGAAAGAGTACGAATCGACGAATCGGAGCGAAAAAGAGCCTGCCGGAACAGAGAGCAATCGTGGATGAATCGAGAACTAACGGATGAGCCACATCTCCAAACGTTATATCCGATCAATAACGAATACTTTCCTACCAAGCTGTGGCTTTTATCCTACCCGAGGACACGTTTCCAACATATTTCTTTGTTTTCCGTTTTTTAATTTACTTCTTTTTCTTTTTTTTTCGTTTTTTCCAAATTTTCCCAATTTTTTTTTTTTTTGTTCTCTCTCGATCACAAACATTTTTCTTTGAATAATAATCTTGAATATATTTTTTCCATTCTTTTCTTTTTGTATTTTTTTTTTGTATCGATTCGACTTCATAACTTTTTGATTCCTACTGTAAAATATTGAACACCTGTCGTAGTCGTCGTTGTCATCGTTGTTGTTTTCATCGTCGTTGTAATAATAACTTATTCTTAGATACTTTACTAACTTTATCTTTCATTTGAAAATAACTAGACTGGTACGTGTTGAAAGTTGAAGAAAAGCTTAACTCTAACGTAAACATTTAATACCCTTTCTTGTTAGTCTTATGTTTACTGTCGTGCTTACAACGATGTAAGAGAACACGTGTTAGGAGATACGGAACACTCACGTTCGCAAGGAAGCTAGTTATTATTGTCATGCTGCCAGGGTAAGTGGTATTATGTATGCGACTTTCTCTCTCTCTCTCCCTCTCTCCCTCTCTCTTTTTCTTCTTTTTCCCCTATGGTAAAATTGTCAACAAGCTTAAAGTAATCGAATCAAATGTATTCGGAGAATATCGATACGCGGAATAAAAATATCGCAATAACTTAAATTCATATATTCCACGTTTAATGTATTCAATAAAAAACAACTTTATACGTTACGTTGGTCCAACCGAATATCAATGATATTTTACATTGTTCATCTTCTATGCATTGTACACGTACATGCGGTTAATACTCGAACCTTCGCGCAGTTAAAGTTAATAAGTCTCGGTGTGTGTGTGTGTGTGTGTGTGTGTGTGTGCGAACAAGAGAAAGAGTCATTAGAATAGTGTTGCGTTGCGTGTAAAAGCGAAAATGCGACCTCTCATTTTGACCAGGCTTCCACACACATACACACACGCATGTACCTATGTACCTAGACAACATCACTTCAGTGTGTTCCTTTAACTCCAGCAAGCTTTACTTGCTGAGCAAAAAAAGAGGAGACAAAATGAGAGAGAGAGAGAGAGAGAGAGAGAGAGAGAGAGAGAAACTAAAGAAGAGACAGAAGCAGAGACAGAGGGAGAAAAGTAAAGACCGTAATCCGGAACTGGTTTGGAACAATCCTCTCTCTCTCTCTCTCTCTCTCTCTCTCTCTCTCTCTCTTTCTCTTTCTCTCTCTCTTTTTTTTTAGTATCTCAGGCTATAAGGGAGTGCATCGCGTTGTGAGCGAGTCGGAGTTGAACGCGAAGGTCCCACAGGATAAAAAATAGGAGATGGAGGAAGAGAGGAAGACGAAGGACGAGGAGAGTAAAGGAAAGGGAGAGGAGGACGTTGTCTCATCTTCTTCTCTCCTCTCCTTTCCTCACTTCATCTCTCCTCACAGTTGCTATATTTTTTGTTCCCTCGAAAAGTCCGTATTGTCAAGTGGCGCACATACGTTGACTCTGAATATCTCTTCTTCTTTCCTCCTCCTCCTCCTCCTCCTCTTCTTCTTCTTCTTCTTTCCTTTTGCGACTCGACACATACATACCACCCTCCCCCAATCCGTTTGTCGCTCATACGGATTTTCATGTTTCGGTCGGATCGTATACGACCATACGTATTTTTAGTGCTGGGAAAAAGGGAGAAATAGATCGACGAACGACGTCGGACGTTCTTTCATACGCGCTTTCTTTACTTCCATGTAGAAAGATAGGTAAACACATGTACATACATGTATTTGTATATCTGTCTATATAGACTTGTATTAGGTATGAGTTATATATGCTATTCCTAGCTGCATCTCTTTTTTTCCAAGAACATTTCTATAGAAAAGCAGAGTGGTATTTGATAATACGCGTGTGTCTGTATGTGTGTGCGTGCGTATGTGAAAATGTCTGGCGAAGATGCAATATACTTTGCCTACTGCTACGGAGATATTTCGTCCTTTTCGTGATAAGGACACATGTGCATTTATATATTACATAAACATATACTATAGATATACATAAGGTATATATGAAATGCCGAGGGAAGTGGATTCGACAGACGGTTTCTCCGTGTTATTCTCAACGCTATGTTGCTGCCATTGCTGCTATTACTATTGCTGTTGCTGCTGCTGTTGCTGGTGCTACACACGCAGTAAGATATTTCACTGTATATGTATTCGTATTCGTGTGCACGAATACCCGCGTTCGACTAGTCCATCCTCTTTGAAATACTACCCACCTGGAAATATTCTCTCTCTCTCTCTCTCTATCTCTATCTATCTGTCTGAATTTCCATTTTCCTTTCTCGCTTCGTCGTCACCCAGAGAAACGCTCCTTAGGAAGGACGACTTTGCCCTTTGGCTTCTATCCTCTCTCTTTCTCCCTCTCTTCTTCAAGTTCAAAGTACGTTCCAGCGTTGATCTCTGGCTGTGAGGGGCTAATGGTACTTTAAACGGCTCGTCGACACGCGCCGTGAGCTTGTCCCTTTGTTGACCGTAACTACGCGTTTCGCGCGAGTAGCATCTCTATTTTCGTCAATTTATTATACACGTCAGAACATTTGCTATTGTAGCAAAAAGCGTTGTAATTGTAATTACCCTATAAAGGGTCCTAGTTTAATAGCTCTAACTTTAGATACGCTTAGTTTTCAACAAAGCGAGCAACGAAGTGTTAACAAACGTTAACCGTACGGAGTTACAAGAGTTTTCGCCTATTTTATCAGAGAGAAAATATTTGAAATCGTGAAGTGAGCGCGGCGTTCTAACGTTAACCTTTCAGATAATACAAAGAGAATAAACAAATGAAATTAATGAAAATATGCAATTTATTTTTTTCATTCATTTTGATTTACATATAATATAATTATATATAAAGTATTCTTTTATATATTTTTATATTCAAGAATTAGATTCAATAGGGTAATATAATAAAAATAACGTCATTTAGAAGTACAGTAGCGGTATTGTTCTCGTTTCTCATTCACTCGCCATCTCTACGTTGATACGATAATCCATTCTCATCGGTTTACATTCAGAAGAAAAGGGAAATAGAGAAAAAGAAAACTGCGAACTGAATTTATGGCCAACGTAAAACCCCATCGACCTCCTCCCACGCGGATTACTCGTTAAAACGTCCAAATACATTGACAGGATAGTAGTAGTAATAATAACAACGAATACGAATACGACGAGTTTGACGTTGACGTTAACATCGAACAACAACGACGACGAAGACGACGACAACTACTACGAGGAATGGCTATCGTTTGTCTTTCAATCTCGTTCATCTGTACATTCCATTCTCATCGAACGCTCAATTTTGTAAGAGAACGAATCCATTTCCGTAAGTCAATACGCACGAACGAGCGCGAGTAAACGCGTTATTGCTTCGACTTGTCACTCATCAGTTTCGAGAGCAGTTACCCTGCTATCATCTACCACTACTACCACAATCACTATAGTAGTAATAGTAGTAGTAGTAGCGGTAGTGATATTCACCCCTTGGAGGCATCTACCCTCTGTAGGTACGTACGATCCACGCCATTCGCGTACATTTCGAATTAATTGAACCGTACCGCGTTACAATGGTAACATTGTTCGTTCGAGAATAATAATGTCGCTCGAATGGCTGAAGGAGAGATGGAATGGATAGAAGAGAGAAAGAGAGAAGAAAGGGTTGATGATGGTGGTGGTGGTGGTGGTGGTGTGGTATCGAAGCGAAACGAGGGAATTAAATTGCTTTTCAGCCGTACGGAAAGTGCTGTTTTACAAGGCATACGCTGTAAGATCAAGTGCGTCCTGGCAGTCTGCCACACGGTCTTGCTTGATAATAAATGTTCATTTAAGGAAAGAGTGAAGAGGAGGTGGTGGACGACGAGGAGGAGGAGTAGAAGAAGAAGGAGTAACTCTCTCTTTCTCAAGGAGGGATCTTTTCTCGGCGACATGGGGAGGGCTGAGAAAGAGAATGAGTGAGAAAGATAGAGAGACTGGTCGGCCCTGAGACGTTTTTCTCTTCTCGTGGTCAAGCTCTCTCGGTTATAAAGTGCAACGAGCCCGTCTAGGTGAGCCATACGCTCTTGTCCTTCCACCCTTTCCTCCCTTTTATCCTCCACCTTTTATTCTTCGAGGTTCACGCCGTCGTCCTTGTCGCCGTCTTTGTGCTCTCATCTTCGTGGAAAGTCTCGATTGTCTTCGATTCCACGTGATCACCACGTTCAATGATCCATACTAACTTCCATCATGTCAAATCAATCGGTACACGGTGATCTGTGATTTCTGAAGATCTGTTCTTTTTTTTGTTTGTTTTTTAATGTGTCGATAGAAAAAATATCCAATTACATTCTCGATCATTCTTTGAACTCCAAGCATATCACTTTGACACTTTTAGCAAATGGATTTTAAAATCTATTCACTTCTAGTATAAAAAATATTTATTAAAACTTTTCAAAGAAATTGCAAAGATGCACAATTTACAGCATTGCATTTTCTGATATTTTTTGAAGTTTACATGTTAAATTTATAACTCGATATAGTATTCTACACGTAGATAAAAGTGTGCACTTTAATTTAATATAAAAATCATTAAAGTCTATTCACTTTTAGTATAAAAAAATATTTGCCGAAACTTTTCAAAAAAATTGCAAAGATGCACAATTTACAGCATTGCATTTTCTGATATTTTTTGAAGTTTACATGTTAAATTTATAACTCGATATAGTATTCTACACGTAGACAAAAGAGTGTACTTTAATTTAATATAAGTTTCATTAAAATCTTATCTATTCACTTTTAGTATATGTATTCTTTTCAACGTTGCTTAAATAGTAATTTGATATTCTATAGAATATCAAAGTATTATTTTCAATGCTTAGGAAAAACTGTAAGAATTCTTCTGTTTCCGACTTCATCAGAATGCTTTTTGCATTGATGAGAATGCCGAGGAATTACTAGCAATGGCGGATTTCCGGCTATGACGGTAACATAATATTATGATCGTAATACATATCTGACACGATCGGAGTAATGTATTTAGGATTGTAGACATAACGTAAACAAACAGACAAGCACTGACCACCACAGGCTTCATCTTCGAAAACATATTAGTTGTTGATTTGTACGTACGTTCGGTGAGATAGACATCACTTTGATAAGTACATACATTTGTCTTCTTCCTTTGAAATATGCCTTATAAATATATTATATATCTTCTAAAGAATAGATTAAGACCGATCAAATGACCGATTTAAAATTTGTTTAATCTTTTAATTCAACATTTATTAGTATAAATATGTTATTTCGTATAATTGTTTAAAAAATATTTTATTTATTACAAGCCATTATCAAAGTTATTATAAGTTTGCATTAAATTGTAAGATAAAATGTAATATTTATTAAAAACCGGTTATTTAATTGGTTAAGGTATAAATAAGTATACATAAATAGTAGTTAATAGTAAGAATTATATATTTAAAGTGCGTACTTATTGAAAATTATCAAATAAATAATTATAAGAATTTATAAATATAATTTTTTAAATAGAAGAGAAAAGACAAGACAGGTCAGTTGCGGATTATTTTTTTAACGACGATGATAAGCTTTAAATCGTAATTAGATATTGTTGGAAACGATCTTGGATTGCTTATCTACTCAATTGTAGGAGCGTAAAATCGATGAGAAAGAGACAAAGAGCAACGGCGTCGAAACGATTAATGAGGTTACCGGCTGATTACGCATTTTGGTCTCTCTCTCTCTCTCTCTCTCTCTCTCTCTCTCTCTCTCTTTCTCTCTCTCTCTCTCTCTCTCTGTCTTTCTCATTCTCATGGTCGTGTGTTTCGAACGATCGTGATAATCGATTTATCCGATAGAATACGATTGTAACAAGAAACAAATAAACCCCGTCGACGGATTAATCGCTTTAAATCGTGCAAGTGGAGAATAATTAAAACTACGTTTTATCGTAAATTAATAATAATAGTTACATGCTCGATAAACGCGAGCGAATAATTAAATCGCAATCGACTTTGTCCCGCTGACTCATTTGCACACATTATACATACATATATATATATATAAATCTATACAATATATGTATTGTAATACATTTATTATAACTTTGAAAATATTTATAAACGATCGATTCCCATTTCTTCTTGAACAAATTTGATCTTTAATTGAATCGTCGGTACTGAAATCCTTTTACTATTTCAATAAAACTTTTCATCTCTCTCTGGTTTTGATTCGATAAAGGATTTAACGTAGACGCTTTTCAGAAGCTTTTTTCGCTAGACGATTTCTTTTTTTTCTCTCTCCCTCTCTCTCTCTCTCTCTCGAAAAGCTAGGAAACGTTATTATCCCCCCCCCCCCGTAAGAGAGATATATATTCCATCACGTACGTCAGGCCGAAACACGACGACAATGATCTAATTATCAGTGGTAATTGTTCCGAGCAGAGTTGGTCGGCTCCTGTTGATGTCGGTGATGCTAGGTAGGATCGTCGGTGGATAGATCTAACGGACCAACTGATGGGTTGGTGGAATGGACGGATGGATGAATGGCTGGATAGATGGATGGATGGATGGATGGATGGTTGGTTGGTTGGTAGGTAGGATGGATAGATGGATGAATACTTCCTCTCATCCTTCCACAAGCCGCTTTCTCCGCTACTTCCGTCAACCAATTTGATCGTTCGTGATCACATATATGAGTTAAACTCGCACAGTGGCAGTATCATATAACGCGCGCGTGTATAGCTGCTATCTCACATATTCGAAGTCGAATTGACTTTATCGGGATGTATCTTTGCGGCATCGTGTACGCGCACCTGTCGGTGTATGATTTTCATCGGTATCACATGGTAACACGTCGTCGAAACGTGCTCTTCCCTGGCCCCGGCACTTTCATATTGCTACGTCGAATTGTCGCTAAGGATAGCTTATCACCTATCATCCCTGTCAAAATCATCTGTCGATAATGTGTTGGTACTTGATGAGAGATCGTTAGAACATCGTGGAATACATCATTTTCCCTCCCAACCCCTCCCCACCCCAACTCTCATCGCCTATCTATCAATCGACCATGAAATTAACGTATTTACAGAATACTAATTTATATCGACCAATACTAATATAAGATAGTCCCTTGATATTTCGTTAATTCGTTCGTTAAAAAAAGAGTTTCAACGTGGAAATTTGACGTTTGCCGGTTAAGTTAAATAAAGGATTGGAAATGGGTGAAAAGTGAGATGATCCGTTATAGATTGATATTCGTAATTATAACGGTGGCACGTTTAACGCTTCCGCGTTAATTACGACTTGATCGATTCGGATCGAAGAGAAAAAGTTTCGTGGCAATTATCGATGTTCTCGTTGACGGTGGTAGAAATTGTATTTGTCCGGCGTATACAGGGAAGGTAGCGTTGCAAATATGGGGATGCGCGCGAGAGCGGCCGGTAACTCCGCATTTAATTAAACTTGCACGATATATCGCGAATATTCGATTATAGACAAATTAGTTTAGTACTCCGAGCGCGGTTAATTTCACGCGAGTCGACGTACAAGCGGATTGTTGTCTACGATGCATTAATGGAACGGAAAGTTAAAAATTGATTTAAAAAGAGTCGCCGAGGCCTCTCTTCGATGAACATTTCAATTGAAAGTTATGTACCCTATCGATTTCTACCTAACTCCTTCTCCTTTTAGTAATCTCGTTATACGATTAATCGAGATCGGATATTACTTTATTCTTCTATATCTCTTGTTTTATATAAAACAAGTTTATAATATAAAAAAAAAAGATAGAAACAAAGAGTCACGTATCATTCGTCATGATTAAAAAGAAAACAACTGTAGGAACATAAATCGATTATCGATTTTCTAGAATAAAGTTTTTAACGAGTTTCCATCGAAATACGTTTGTAATACTCCGGTAGATGAGATAATCCGTTTAATCTTCCGATCATTACACCACTTTAATAAAGATGAAGAGGGGAAGGTGAGTGATTCATGGACGCCAAATAATTTCTCCGGAAAGACAATAAGCTAAGTGCTGTGCCAAGGGGCCCGTTCTCTCGCGCTTAATGTTATTAATTAACTGTGCAATTGAGTGAAGATTAATTGCTGAGAGAAATTGTGAGAGAAAGAGAGAAGCAACGATAGGGTGAGATTGTAAGAAGAGAAGAGAGAGGGTACACTAACAATAAGATCGTTCTGCGGAGTACTCGACCTTCGTCTAATGGTAATTTGAACGCGTGTCAATTTAGCGCGCACTTTCTTGATAATTATACTTTCCTGTTAGCATTAAAACGTCTCCCCTCGGGGGACGATAAAGACGATTTGTCTTAGGAACGTTAACGCTTACCACGAAACAGTAATCGTTACGTTTCAATTGACTTTTTTTTACATTTTATATCCGAAATAAATTTTAAACTTTATAATACTTTTATATTTCTTTAGTTTTTTTTTACTTAGGAAAAGAAATATTTACGTATCAATAATAAATTATTTATAGCTATCATAAAAATCTGAAAATAAAATAAAAAATAAGTGAAACTCGTATAAATCTGTCGTATAATATATTCGAAAATCTTTTTTTGTCGGTAGAAAAGAGTGTATGTATAATTTGACGAACATGATACACATACCAGTCTCCCCTTCTTTTTAAATCCAAAAAGTAATCTCACGATAGGAAGATAGGACAAAGTTGGTGATCGTAAATCTGGATATTTTTCTGTTACAGGTAAGAGTCAGCGGCTTTTCTCCCCTTTTTTTTATGCGAGATTTTGCGTTCTCCGTTCTGGGAGGGGTACGAACCATAAGCGTATGTGAAGCCATGGCGGAGGAGTTTTAAAGGTAATACAGTGGGGGAGACAGGAAAATCCCAAGTAGGATCAGAGGGTTAGTGATACAGGGGTTGCATGACTTGCTCGAGGACTCGCGTGTAAGTGGCCTCCTCTTTCTCTTTTCTCTTATCGCTGGCTTCTTTATTTCACGGCTCGATTAGGCTCAGTGCGTGCACTCCAACTTGAATTTTCATCCCTTTGTCTGCTACTCGCCGGTTTGCTCCCTCGACTTTGCTTATCATTAATCCCTTACACTTCCAGACCCATGGAAGCTCCTTTCGTTTCTTTTCCCCCCTCCCACCCCCTTCTCATTCTCCTTTTCCTTTTCCTTTTTCCTTTTCCTTTTCCTTGCCATCGCCACTCTTATTTCCTACCTTATTCAATTTGAATATTTTTAATACCCGGCATATCTCAGTCGATATGAACACAGCCGTTTAAAAGAACGCTCCTCGAATAAGCTTATTCATCTTCCGATTTAAATATTCTCCCCCTTCGAATCGTCCAAGATTAATTCTTACTTCTCTCTTCTTCTTTTTCTTCATCTCTTTCATGATATCTATTTATGTATATACATACGTATACACTACCGATCAAAATTATTTTATCACGTACAAAAATTCAAACATTTTCAAATTAAATTTAATCACGGCCGTTTATTTTTCATGGCAACAAATTACACAAATCAGTTTTATTAGAAATTTCATGACGAAATGGATAAAAATAAAGTTACCGAATTCGTTGTAAAATATTTCAATATTAACTTTATCGAAATAAATTACTTTGAATACTATCTTACATTTCCTTGGCATCCTAAGTAACTGAATAATAGACGCGAGTCAACAAAAATATGTAATTAAGATAACAAAAATAAGTTTTATGCAAATTAAATTTTTTATTGACGAATCACACATTCAGATTGAACGTTATTATTAATTGTTAGAACATGTAATTAAGCCAACAGTCAATCATCTTGTAAGATAATCAAATAATTATGATCACTAGTATATATTTTTATTATATAAATGTTATTTTTATTCGATCGTTAATTAATTTAATGGAAAATTGATTATAGAAATATAACAGTTTAGTTTGATATTTCGATATAATCGTTTCGATTTGAAAGCGAAACACAATTTGCCTTTTGACGTTTCAACCATTCAAAGAAGCCGTAGGCAAATCTCGGCTTTGCGATTGATATTACCTGCTGAATTCTAAAGTCTATTGATATCAACGGGGACTCCTAATATTCGATGCACAGCGAGAGTTGTATACGACGCATATTGGAGAAATAGTCTGGGGTATATTGCGCTAGAGATAGATGTTGCATTCAGAATCGTTCTCAACGTATATTAGAACGATTCACTGGGCACCGGAACAAAACTGAATACGGCATTAGGGAAACGTTACAGCTGGTTACTGCGGAAGCTGACTCGCTTCTGCATTGGTAATCTTGTGTCTTAACGCTAGGACACGTTCTCTAATATTGTCTCTACCAACCGGTATAATGTAGACATCCTTTGTCGTTATCTATATGCATATGTATGTGTATGTGTAAATGTATATCATTCAATAATTTCTCTCTCTATTAACATTTATTTTTCTTATATACTTTAATCAAATAAATATCCTCTTATCGGTATTCATATAATCGTCGAATTTTTAACAGTTAAAGTGTTCCGAATGTTTAAATCTTAAATCTTTAAAATTTTTCAATTTTGTCTACTTCTACAGTTTTATACGTATTTATAACGTTGGTAGTAAACTGATTCAGTTCGTTAATTTTATTTGCAATATTTATAGATTATTAATATTCTTTCATTACACATATCACGCACGCGTACACGGATACATGCAATGATAATTAGGGCTTCGGATATTTAAAGAGTTCATAAATAATGGATAAAAATAAGAATATCGTATTAAACGATAAAGTTTGATCGTTTAATTCACTCGTAGTATCTAAAATTAGAGTAATTCGCAGTAGAATCCTCTCAAGCTCTAATTCAGTCGAAGTAACTTGATTTTACGTAATATAAAAAGAAAACGGAGAGAGGTTTTTTTTTCTCGGATAAAAGTTATACAATTCAAAAGTAAAAGTTATACGAAACAAGGAGAAAAACTTTTCAAACATCGTAACCGACTATTACGCTGTAAACGCATTAGACGAGCAAGTCCTTCTCGATTATGTGTTTACCCAAGAACTTGGAATAATAATCTGTACTTGAATAGTTTTAACTTTAGATTATGTGTACGCTCGTGCTTGCTTGCGTTCGTGCGTGCATACGTTCATGCATGATGCATGTCATTATTGAAAGACTTTTTTTTGCATTTTTTCTAAATATCGTGACAAAATACGTTTTTAGAAAATATCGAAGTAAAATTAAACACGAGTATAAATTTGGATAGTTTATTTTGGAAATTTATCGACGTACGCGTGGGAAACAATAAGTTGGTGGAGGGTTATTTTGTGTTTAGGAAAGTTTTGATCTATGGGTAATAGAAAGAGATAGAGATAGTTAGATAAAGAGCGAGCATGCTTGTTCACTACAGTATCACGATGAATCATGATTGTACGCGAACTGACGTTTAGATAATGAAATTACCTAGTTGCACGTAGAATAATATCGGCAATAAAATCTAGTGACGGTGGTGGCGCATGCGGTGGGTCTCGCATCGCAAGAGTAGATTGCAACGAGAATGCATCAATTTATATCGGCGAACGGCCAATTACTGGCAGTTAGTAACGATTCATTGTCGTGGATCGATGAAATCTCTCGTTTCGTGTCTCGCTCGAAATGTAAAGAACGAATTTGCGCCATGCTCTTTCGCCTCTGATGTATATCGAGATTGTGTTTTAAAGCAATTTACGTATATTAACGGTGATCGACGGATCGCTCGCTTGGCTATTTATTTCTGGTGAAAGCCTATTCGAGTTATACTAGGTACTGTAGTTACTTCCTTATAGAATATAATGTTATTTGAGATAAACACATATATCGGGATAGCGTTAATACGAGATATGTATATTCGTAAATTGTAAATTTGCATATCGGATTATACATCGATACTAATCTATGTATTAATATTTCTACCGGATATTTATACACTGTAATATACTTCACTATTTCAAGTTTCAACGGCTTGTAAAATTGATAATATACATATAATAATAATAATAATAATAATAATAATAATAATAATGGTTTTCAATAAATTCAAATATTAACTCGGTTTACTCAATGTACATATATTTAAATATATTATACATCGTTCGTTATTCGAACTAAAGTAAATTGGATAATGACATTGGAACGTATGTCAAATAACGCAAACTTTTCCTCTCGAATTTAAATTTCGTTCTTTTAACATAGATGGGAATAATCTTCGATAGAGCGTGACGTTTATACTCTGATTCTCGCTAAATAAATCTTCGTTTTGTGTTCCTTTAAAACTCTTTATTCAGCCGGAAAGGTTTAAAGGTTTATATACTAGCATATGCAAAGCTAAGTCAATTTATTACATCATAGTCCTCTATGCCGCACGTTATGCGTTATAAATCAGATTAGTATGCCGCATTAACTCGTAGCATGCTTTATTATGCTGCTGCAACGTACCGCATTGCTCTCCAATATACTTCCCTACTACGATAATGCCATAACATTTGTTCTCTATTTTATTTTTTTATTTTTTATATTGTATTATATTGTGCCAAGCCACGTATCACTTTAGTTCAGCGTTAATCGTCTTTGTTATACGTATAAACGTCTTATTCATTTTAAATTACCTTCCTTCAAAGGGTATCTTAGCTTCCGTCCGAAAGGCTATTTTGAATATTTCATCACTATAAAATCATACATATTTCTATTATAATATCATCCAATATTCATTGACAATTACTTCATATTATTTAATGAAAAATTTTAAAATTATTTATGTGCCACGTTAAAAAAAGACCGAAGAATATAATAATTATTAAAATAAATTTCCACAAAAATTTTGATATATAAATTGTATAATATATTAGTTATAATGTAATATATAAAATAAATTATTTGAATAGAATAAATCGCATAAATGCTTATATATATATATATATATCTCGGTCCTAATCGATATATCGTGTTGTACGTTACAATTGTGGTATTGCATTCAATGATACGAGAACGAGACGCGCATGGATTCTGTCAAATAGGCCCGAATCGAATGTACTGTGTCACTGTTTCCTAATTCAAACTCGGCAACTTGGCATCTACCCACGTCAGTTAATTACTATTTGATTGATTTACCCGATCCGTATTACCATTCTCCCTTTCCCTGATACGTCTCACTAATGAGAATTTGCTCGATTCCTCTATCGTGAACATTGAGAAACTCGATCCTGTCGGTCACACGCTTCGTTCTCATTTTCCCTCTTCCCTCTTCCTGTTTCCTCTAACCCTCTTTCTTTCTTTCTTTCTTTCTTTCTTTCTCTTTTTTTCCTTCCGTCCTCCCTTCGTTCTCTATTTAATAATTACTCTTACCGGTTTTATTTTTTTTTTTTTTTTCATTGAATATAAAAGTAAAGAAAACGTAATGAAAGAGGATGATATATATCGAAATCTCGTTATGACAATATTATAACATAGCTTCATTCGAGAGAAAAGAACCTATATCGAATTCATATTAAATCTTATCCCACTCAGTCGTTCCCGGTCTCAGTCCTCAGTCGTTTAATTAAAAATCAAATTTCTAGCAATCACCGTAAATGAGAGTATTACGCAAATCGGCGTAATTCGAAAGAGATTCCCCTTGCTTCGGACGGTGATAATTACGTGCTCGTTAGAACATCGATTGCTTATTATCGAAGCTCATTTTAGAAAATATTTCACGTTTTGCACACGGGATATGAGAGTAAAAGAGAGAAAGAAAAAGAAAAAAGAAAAAGAAAAAAAAGAAAGAATAAAAAGAATCTCGGAAAGATAATTATCGTCGCGGGGAGTTTTATTGCGCGTTGTCGAGCAGAGGGAAATACGAGAAAAGAGAGAAGAGAGTGTAAGGGAGGCGTAATAACCGGTCTACAAAGTAATGAACGATCAATCGAACACGAAGCCGAGTATATACGTGGCCTTCTCTCGAATATAGCCGTGGTTAGTGGTAGTGGTCGTGATGGTGGTTGTGCGGTGTTGTGTACACGTGGGTCACGAAGGTGAGACAAGGGATTACGGTTCCGTGGTGTGTCTGGGAATCGGACAAAGAAAACGAAATTCTCCGCGAATCTCACGCATTCTACGTCCTTTTATCTTCTCCATCTCACTCCTTCTCTCTCTCTCTCTCTCTCTCTCTTTCTCTTTTCCTATAATATCTTCGTCTATCTTTCTCAGGCCAACTTCTTCTTCCTTCTCCGTGCCACTCGATTCTCACGTCAATGGGGTAAAAGAAAGAAGAAAAAATCCCCCTCTCCACACCAAAAAGAAAGAAAATAAGATAAAGGAAGAAAGAAAAATGAAAAAAAAAAAACGAAAATAAAAATAAAACAAGCTGTCGGCATTTTCTCGTTTCTTTACGAGCATACGATCCATTATTCAGTTTGCCTTGCCCTTGTCCGCTAACTCACTTGTGCTCTTGCTTTACTTTCCCTGTCTATACTAACGCCCATTGCATCGAAATGCACAAATACGCATATACTCGTATACATACGTTCACTCATACGCATGCAAGTGTGTAGGATGGAAATGAAAACGAAAAAAAAAAAAAAAAAAAGGAAAAGGATACAAGAAGAAGAAAAAAGAACCGTGTGCATCGTTTCGCTCGATTTTCTCGCACGATCGTTACATACGAACGAGCTCGAAAATGAACATTACCTACTTTTAATAATCGGCTACGTCAGTTCTTCCGTTCATTCGTTCATTCGTTCATTCGTTGGTTGGTTGATTGGTGGGGCTTCCTCGGAAGCTGTTTGTTAAATCGTCCTGTTCTCTTCTCTCGCTCCGGATTAACGAGCTTTCATTATTCAACATGCTTTTCTCTTTTACTTTATCCCGGAACCCATCGTATTTTACTCGCTGTCCTTTACACGATGAGCATCGAGTAGGAAAGAAAAATAAACGAGTTATCCCTCTCTCTCTCTCTCTCTCTCTCTCTCTCTCTCTCTCTCTCTCTCTCTTTCTCTGTATGCTTGAAAGCTTCATGAAACATTTACTTTTGACTTGTCGATCGCGGCGATGAGTATAACGTTAGATTTTTACGAGAAGAGAATTCAAACGTTATATTTCTATTTTTTTTTCTTCTTCTTTTATCCCATTTATTCAATGGTAAGATACGATAAACGATAAAAATATTCTCATATTTCTGAAAAATTATTTCTCCTAGTACGTGGTATAATCATATAAATTATCTTTTTTATTTTATATTATTATTCTATTTCTTTTGTTGTCTATATAAAATGTTATGGAAAATAATTCGACTTTGAATTTTTTACTTTTGTTGTGTGTCAGCGTAATAAAAAAAAAAAATTAAATTTTAATTTTCGCAGCAAGTACTTTTTTAAGGGATTATAATATCTTTTACTTCGCCTTAATAAACGCCCAGAGTACGTTCTCTTCCTTTCTTATTACTCGTTATTTGCACCTTTTCAATGTATGCAGCGTAACGAGCCAACGCTATCGAGACGACTTTTCTTCTTAGTTTCTTCGGATCATGATTTTTCCCAGTTGCCTTCGCCAAGAAAGGATCCTCTACTGGGATTCGATCCACTGATGTTGTTGGTAGTCGAGAGACCTCGTCTCTAACGCCTGAGCTATCAGGGACTACCGTTTTATGTTATTTTAATGTTTTTCAATGTTTTTTTTTAAGGCCCTTTTCGAACACGTATTCTTTTCATTGTAAAATAATATCCCTTTTTTCTAACATATAAGTAATAAGAATTTTACTTCGTAAAGAGGACAAATTTGGCACACTTGCGAACACGTTGAACGTAAAACGTTTGTACGTAATAAAGTGCGCGTTATATTCGCTCTCAATCTTCGTATCCTCTTCTTCTTCTTCTTCTTCTTCTTCTTCTTCTTCTTCTTCTTCTTCTTTCTCGAGTGGCAAAGAAGCAGCAGCAGCAGTAGCAGCGAACGTTCTTTTCTCTTAGCTTGGGACTTTGGAATACGACGGCTTATAAAAACAGCGCAGACAGACGCTTTGTCCTCTCGTTCTGCCTCGAGCCTTACTCGAGAACGATGAATAATAAAAGCACTTTACCACATTACGCTCGCTGGGAGATTCGATCGAATCTACATAATTTCGGATCAGCAGCTTCCATCTTCCTCTTCTTCTTCTTCTTCTCCTTCTTCTCTTTACTCCTCCTTTTCTTCTTTCCCCTTTACTCCGACTTCACCACTTCTCTTTACTTTTCTCCATCGAACTGGACTTTTATCGGTGTACGACGATCATTCTTATTATCGTCCCTCAAATTCGATCGTTTTTTTTATCCAATTAATTTTGATTCATATTTTTCATTCACCCCAACATATGTATATAAATTACGTGCCTTTTTTTTCTTTTCTCTTGTTCCTTGAAATGATTTCGCAATAACGTATTTGCATTTTCTTGATGTATTTTATTTAAATCATTTTTGAAATAATATATTTATCGTTTTTCGTTAAAAAAAAAAAAAAAAAAAAAAAAAAAAACAAAAAATCGTGGAATCAATGTTGAATGGAAAAATATTACGTTTGTAGTAATTTTTTTGTGAATTTGTTTTTTTTTTTTTTTTTGTTTTTTTGGTTTTATTTAGTTCCTCCGTATTTAATTTCCCACGAAAAGAGAGAAAAGATAGAGAACATTAAAGAAGGAGCAGTTTGGAGCAATTCGAAAGCAATTTGCAGGATCACGCGTTGCCCTCGTGATCGGCGTTGTCCGATGAAGAAACAACAAGGAGAAAAAGTGTCCGACCGAAGAAGGATCATATTCGCGGATCTGCCAGAGATCATAAGTGGGAAGAAAGGAATCTGTACGAGGAAAGAAAGGAAAAAAAAAAATTAAAAAGAAGTAGAAGAGATCAAAGATGTGCGTTTGATACGAAGTAGTTTTGTGCCCTTCGATGCCCTCGCAATTAACCTCCGGCCAGTACTTTCGAACGATTCGCCAAGAGAAACGGAATTGGCCCTTTTGCTGCCGTGCAATTTACTACTTAAGGGTTATTCCTTTCAGAGGAATGTATTGCCAAGTTTCGGAAACGATATATACATAAGCTTCGAGTTATCGAAATATTCTTCTCAGTCTGATTTATCTTTTCATTGAGTTATATCAATCCGAGTAAACGCGAGACTTTTAATTAATCAATAATATTATTTATATATATATCAAATATTAAACAAATATTTATTACACGTTAAAACACGTGTTTATGTTACAATATTATCTCTTCCCCCCACCCCCTAAAGAAAACATTATAATTAAAACGTAATTTACTATTATGTTATCGCGATTCAGAATTCGTCAAGTTGACGAATTGAAAGCTTAAGAATGATTTACCGGTTAACATAGTTTGTCGTCTAGTCGGTAGACAAGAATACAGTAGCTCGAAAGATCGAGGCGCTATTATTACGCGTTTTTGGCAATCGTAGACGCAGCTGTTTCGTCGGAGAAAACTAATTTTATCCGGTCGGCGCATAGGCTCGCGCCTTAATTATATCGCTGCAAGTCTGGTAGTTACATATAGGAGAGAAATAGTAGAACGTTACCGAAGAGAGATTGAACTTCCCTCTCGATTACTTGGATACACGTTACCGCGGTGAATATGATTGGAAACTGCGGTCCGCCATTGTGATACCATTTACGTTGCATTAGTGCACGGTGTCATCCACCGACGCCTTTCAAAATGAATTACATTGAAAGTGAATGAGAATATAACATCTATAAAACTATTTTATTCAGATTTATTATATTATTTTTATTATTATTTATTTTTTTTTGGGGGGGGGGCCGAAGGCAGGTTTATTTTTATTTAATAAAACACGGAGTCTCTTATTCTAAATTTATGAATAAAGAAGGAAAATAATATTTTCTACTCTTTACTTCAGATAATATCGATTATCTATTAAGAATTTTGTTTGTTTTATTCTACTCTCGTTTTTATTCTATTCTATTATATTCTATTCTATTTTATCTCTCGTTTAAGATTTCGAAACGGGGAAGGGTAACCGAAGAAAGAGAGAGAGAGAGAGAGAGAAAGAGAAAAAATAACTTCCGCGTAGCGTCGAGCCTGAAGAAATTTATGATCCTTCGTTCGGAGTGGTTTTGGGGTATAATTCACAAGATGCACCTCGTTAAAAGCGGTTTATTATAGAACAGTATTTTTTCTACCTATCCAAAGTATCTTTTCTTTAGTATTATTATAAATCAATGCGTTTCGAAGAATTCGAGTGAAGAAGAAAGAAAGAAAGAAAGAAAAAAAAGAAATAAAAACAATTTTAATCTCGCATCAGCGAGTTATAATACAATGGATGAAATATAATGAATCACGTATTTAATAAACAATAATATTTGTAATAGACGAATGAACGATTGAACTGAAAGAAAATCTATAATAAGCTAAGAGGTATCACCGCTAACTATAGTGTGTAGTCATATGCACTTACGTTACCGTTAGAGCATAGTACAGTTAATCGTAAAATGAGTATAACCAAGTGTGCTAAATGGTAGAAGATTAACAAAGATGAGAGAAGATAGGTCACAAACCGAACCGCGAGAATTAATATTTAATCTTCTTCTAACTGTATGCACGGGGTTTTGCCCTCGACTGCTATCTCGTGGTAGAGATAGTTTCGTGAACGTACGCGTCTTCGCTTCCGGATGAAATCTTGAATAGAAGGAGATGAATAAGAAGATTCGCGTTGATATTAATAGTAGTAGTAGTAGTAGTAGTAATATGTACCTAATATCAATATACATACTTAAGAGGAAATAAATTTGTTCAACTAAACACAGGAATCGTTTTCGCGTCGTTACGTACGCTTTCGTCCCTTTTCCCTTCGCAGTCCATCGTAGAGTTTTATTTTTCTTTTTCTTTTTTTTTTTTCTTCGAAGTAACAAGTAACATTTGGACCAATAGGAGGAGTCTTTGCTCGTTCTCTTATCCGCAAAAACACGTTTCGAGCGCGCTTTTTTAAACCGTTCCTCACGATAAGCTGCAACTCGGAACTCCTCCCGACTCGAGCCGTCCGAAGCAAGCACAGCTCGGGAATAATGTATCGGATCCTTACCTATTTATGCGACAGTACTCGATGCCAATCTGCCGCAGGGAATACCGAAGCAGTCCCTAAGAAGGGAAACGTCGGAGTAATCGATTTTCTTGCTACTCCAAGTGCTCTCTCTTTCTCTCTCTCTCTCTCTTCCTCTCTTATTCTGTCCGGCAGGCAAATCGTTATTTCTCTTCTCGACGATATCCTCGTGTGGAATCTTTCGAAAGTTCGCTAGACACGAATACGATCTTCTTGAAATATACACGTTTTCTTTCTCTTCCTTTTTTTTTGTTTTTTTTTCTTCCTATTCTTTGATCGGACACATCTACTACCTTCACATTTCTACTTCTCGTGGGATACTGCATCTTTCGAATCCTAATGTAACTGCCTATCGATCTATTATTTCTTTCATACGCTGTAAGATTTTATCTGTATCTCTACTTTTCCTTGGTTACCAATCGAATTTCAAAATATCTTTCGTTCCGATATTTACTCTCGATTAAGAATAATCTGCTTAATTGTAGCATTGGTCGTAATATTACTTATTAATAAATACGATATATTGTATAATTGAATCTAGGGAACGTAGTCGGTGGTACGTAAGAAAATCTTGGAAGTAAAGAAAAAGACTGCTAAGAGAGAATTTAATTTTATAGTCATCGATTAGCAACAAGAATCTTGGCGATACGTTCTGACCGTACAACGAATGTGAATGGAAAAAGGGACAAATAAAGGAAGGTGAGAAAGAAAGAAAGGAAGAAAGAAAGAAAGAAAGCAAGAAAGAAAGAAAGAAACTAGAGAAAAGAGAGAAAGGGAAAGACAAAGAAAGAAGAGAAGGTGGCACATGGGGGCACGTGTGAATTAAAGAGGCGAGTTGAGCGCCACTACGACGGCATTCCATGGTGCTGTTAGTCCGTTGCATCCACGCCGCCCTGTTCCTCCGATCTCCTTATATACGTACACGCGTACGTACGCCTATGTATGCGTGTACACACGTGTGCGTTAGAACGTCAGGACGTATATACAGTACATCGGGTAAATCGTGTCTTCGGTACCAGTCGTCAGCCTCTTATAGTGCTCTTATAGTCAATGCACGGTCGCTAGTGAATAACGACGAGGCCCTTTATTCCAACTCTGCGTATCCTCTTCTCTACATCCTCCTTCGACTTCTACTAGTCCCCCTCCTCCACCCTATTCCACCTATTCGTAATAGTCGCTCCTTCGACCTCCTCCATGATCCTTTCCCCCAACCCTTCTCCCCTTCTCCTTTTTCTTCCTCTCACCTATTCCTCGTCGATCCCGCTTAACATTTGTTATCTACGACCGCGATAAATCACCTTTGGGAATAGCAAATTTATGTCCAAGTACTTACACTACGCCGATATCTAACCTTCATTTTTCAATCGTGCTAGCTCCGAGATCGGTACTTTGACTCTTAGCGATCGTAGCCTCGATGATCCTGAGAGAGGTCATCGCTTTGGATAGATAGACGTGCATGTATTTATATGCGTTTCTGTTTATATATGTATCCGTCTGTCTTTCTACGTTGTAACCACTCGAGACGCGTTATTTTCAATTCAATCTTTCTCGATAAAGGATGAAATATTCTCATTCTATTCCTTAGAAATATTCTCATAGCGGATTACAGTAAGTAAAATAATGACTTGCATTTCGAATAGATACTTTTCTTTCTTAAGATTATTTTCTCTTTTTATCTTTATTTCTTTCTTTATTCCTTTGCTCTTTATATGGGTAAAGAGACAATGGAAACTCTAGAAAGGATTGTAACAGAGAGAAAGAAAATTTATATACTCCCGCGGCGAATATATTTTTTTTGATGGTTAATCTTCCCCTAGCTCGAGTATCATTTGAATATCGCAACGGGAAATACTCTTGTATGAATGGTTTGCCGCGCAATCGGGGAAGTTGTTTGCGAAAGAATGCGTTCAATTAGTGGCAAACATTTAGCTGGCTTGGATTAGAAGTTGAGCACTTAACGTGCTCACGTCGTCGTCGTCGTCGTCATTGTCGAGTACTATTGAAAGCGACGAATAGCGACGAAGTAAAACGTGATTTGCCATTAATTTTCTCTCTTTCTCTCTATCTCTCTTTCTTTATCTTTCTATCTTTCGTTTCTTTTTTCTCTCATTGCGCTTCAAATATACTCGAGTTTATTTTCCACGTTATCTTCTATATCCTCTTTAAATAAAATGAAACGATCGAATGAAAATGTTCTTATGACGAGTAAATAGAAAAAAAAAAAACAAAAAGACAAAAATATACGTACGTTTGAAAGATTAATTGAATATTAAGAAAAAAGATATATATTTAAGAGATGATTCGCGTATACGTAAGTACTTAGGTACATAGGTGTGTTAAGAAAAGAGATATCCGGTGTATATAGTGTTGGGATTAGAAATTGAGCGCTTAACGTGGATAACACGCGGCTCTTGAAAGTGAGTAGTCGCCGCGGGAAAACATGATTCACCGCGACGTAGATTCCCTCGAGGACTATGAAGGAACGAAGGAACGAAGGAACGAACGAAGCAATGAAGGAAAGAATAAACGAGCAAGCAAGCAAGCAAGCAAGCAAGTAAGCTGCTGCTGCTGCTGCTGCAGTTGCTGCCGCCTCTTTCTCCCTTTCCTTTCATTCTCTTTTTTCTTTCCCGGTCGACTGGTTTTGCTGGCGAGCAATGGACTCTCGATTTCGAAAGGGAGCGAAGACCGGCCACGAGGAGGCAGCCACCCAACCAACCGACACTTGTCTCGTTACGAGCCTGTGGTGTCACGTGCAGAAGAGTAAAGAATAGTCTCGTGCCACGATCGGAAGAATACCGAACTCGACAAGACGCGTTGTTCCTCCTTCTCTTTCTTTTTCACTCGACTTCCTTTCCTTCTTTTCAATTTTGTCCTCTCGTACGATTAATCCGCCTCTTTTTATCATCGACGATGATCGCGTTCTTTTTCTTATTCTCTTCTTCCACCGATTCCTCTTCCATCTTCCCTTTCGTATAAAGAGAAAAAACCTTATTCCAAGAAGTTCTACTTCTTTTTAAGATCTAGAAATTCATTGATGAATTCTAGTAAGCAGTTAACTTCCTCCTCTTTCCTATTACGCTTTTTTCGTCTTAGAAAGGTTTCCCTAAACGCTTAACGAGTATCGATTTTGTCATACAAACTGTTATAACGTGTAGTAGACGCGTTCAAAGATTTCGCGATAGCACTCTTAATCGTCCTGAAGCCGGTCGTGCGATTTAAACGAACCAGACTAGTAGGAGTAGTAGTAGTGTAGTAGTAGTAGTAGTAATAGTAGTAGTAGTAGTAGTAGTAGTGTAGTAGCAACAGCAGAAGCAAAGATCGGCCTGCTGCCTTCCTTGGCTCTTCGATTCTTGGTAGGTGCGAGAGCCGATCGAGGATTACTTCTCTTTGGGTTCCCGCTTAACGGCTACGTATCCTCGAACTCTTCTACTCGTGCTATCCTGAACAGCGTTTCTCAATTTCTACCTTTATCTTCTATTCTCTCAATTTCAATCTTAAAAGTAATACGCTATATTTGTCTACAATGATATAGCCCTTTAACACCACATCGAATAGATTATCTTATTGTTTTGACGTACATATTTTCAATGTAAATGTTCACGGGTAACAGTTATAGACCATATACATTGATTGAAATCACCTAAACGGCAATGTTGGATATTCGATTTTGCGAGTAGAATCAATCGTATGCAGTATAATTCGGTTGATGTTAGTTATTAAAATAACTTTTGGAACACCCTCTGTATATGTTCAGAACAGATAAAATATTTATTAAATAAAAAGAAAGAGTGTGTATGTATAAGTTTTACCACTTTATTAAAATTCAATCGCTCGTATCATCTCATATCTTGTAATCACATTACTCGAGATAATAAAAAGAGGAAGAAAAAGTAGTAATGGAACACAACTCGAAGGATCATTTTGCAGCCTGCAATCGAAGTGCAATTCCTTCGTCAGCATGCTGTTCAACTTCCGCACGACCGCCGACACCCACTCGAGAAAACTCTGATCGCTTTCTGCCACGCAAAGCGTTCCTAATTTAATCGGAGGATTGCTCGAGGAACCGACCTTGTTGTTTGTATTAACATTGGCTCTATTGACCTCGTGTCAGAAATTGCGAAAGTAATAATAGTAATAGTATTCGTGATAAATGTTGTAAATCAAAAAAAAAAAAGGTGTAACTCCTGACGAAATCTTTGGCCAAATCTATGAGAAAATATAGAATAATTTCTGACAATAAACTAAAATAAAACCTTGAACTCTTGATAATACACTATTTACGATCTGACTTTACAAATTAAACTCTGTAGTTGAATTATGTCTATAATATTGTATTTTTAGGATAAAACTTGCAGACCTAACTAAAACCGGTGTAGTATGTGTACAAACTTTATATTATATTATAATGTTGTATTTATAAGGTTTTATTCTTTCCTTAAATCTTAAATTACTTTCGTGTAACGTATTTTGATCCCTCGTACGAATAAATATGAAATCACGATAAAAAGCAAAGGATGGTAAGGGATTAACTGAATAGAGAAATCTTACGTACGTTTTATATCAACCGTTGGGAACGATGCTTGTAAGATTCACGCTGGGGTCGATAAAAGTACGCGACCGACGCACACGTTCTTTTACTACTTTTCTTCGGTCTGGCCAGACTCGTGCACCTACTACTTTCTTTATTTCTATTTTTCTCTTTTTCTCTCGAGATACTTCTTGCCTCGTCGTAAAGTTCTCCTCGTTCCTTTCTCTTTGATTCTTTCTTTGCTGTTTCCTTCCGTCTCTCTCTCTCTCTCTCTTTCTCTCTTTCTTTCTCTTTCATCTTCTTTCTTGTTCTCACTCTATCTCCCTTCGAACGCGTGTCTCCTCTTTCAGTTTGTTCCTCCACATCCTTGTCCTTCGCCTTCGCAAGTTTTTCTCTCTCCTCTTCAGTCCCTTCTTTCTTTCTTCTTCTTCTTCTTTCTTCTTCTTCTTCTTCTTCTTCTTCACCACCTCTTACACCCTTCCTCCCCATCCTTTTCCCTCACTCTTCGAAGAGGCGCTCGAGCATGCGTGACTCAAGGTCACCAACTCATGCAGCAGTAACCGAGTCCTCCGTACATACGTATGTACATACCTACTACGTACTTACTTACTTACACACACGTATCTTTCACACACGGTATATGACCACCGCCATCAGCGACTTACTAACGCCCGCGAATATAGCTGGAACGTGTCGGCATTGCTGTTGTAGGTCGTAGGCGAGAAGCTAAATTTCTTTTCTCTTTTTCTTTTTCTTTTTCTTTTTTTCGGTCTCTTACTAAAAGATCGACTCAGGTAATCTCTTATTTATTTACCTTCGTTCATTTGTCGCAATTATCTATACATACGTATATTATATACGTTCGCGTTACACTTTGTTAATTTCATTTCAAATCGATTTTAACGTTATTTAATTGTAACACAAGTAACAAAAAAAAGAAAACCAATTTCCCCATGAATAAATCATTGTTATTTGAATTAATCTTATTACTTTGTTCGTGCAAATTGATCTGGTCTAAACATACTGATTAGATACGTTTCATTCGATTAATCGAACAATATCGTAATGGTTTAGTAACTGTTATTGTCACTGTCGGTTGTTCGGTGACGACCCAAATAAATTAGTCAGCGTTAGACTAAAGGTTACGCTCGTCGCATTGCGATTTGTGGCGCGCCGTTTAAATGTCATTATAATGGCTTACCTCGTAAAATACGCTCGAACTCGCAGACAAGTATCGTGACTCGTAGTATCTCCTTCCTATCCTATTCTCTTTAGAATAGATGAAGACTATTCATAAAAAAAGGAACAGAAAAAGAGAGAGAGAGAGAGATAGAGAGAATGAGAAAAGAAAAAAGCTTGTTCCGATCATGATCAAAACGATTAAGAGCCTGCTTAACGAACTTGTAGATGCTCGATCTTTTTTGTTTTTGTTTTTATTTACATTCTAATGAAATAGATTAATACATCGCCGTTGACAAATCGAGTTGATTATTCATTTGCGTCAGGAATGAATCATCCTTTATCTTATCGCACCAATATTAATGAGCTTCTTTCATTCGAGTTCTAAGCATATTTAATACGTAAACTCGTACAAGCTTCTGTCTATCTATCTTTCTCTAACACATAGAAAATGATTTTATTAAGACTCGTCATTTGCGATTACGCTAATCATTGGGTGTGTCTCTAATCGACTTATAGTAGCATATCGATCAGCGATGACAAATCTTCGACAAACTGGATTTAGAAAAAAAAAAGAAAAAAGAACATTAATTTAAAAATAACAAGTTATAACGCTTTAACTAAATGATTATTCGTTGAAAATTGTTTTCTCTAATTAATAATAGTAATTATTTTATATATCTCGCGAATAAAAAAGAATTATAATTAATAAATAAATTCCAATGAGAGTAATAGAATAGAGTATAATGTTAGTCCTATTAAATGAGTATTTATCATTCCAAGTTCGTAGGTGATTGATCTAATGCGGAAGTACTTTGGTAGAGAGGATGAAGATTAGTGGACGAATTCCAATGTAAGCTAATAGATTTGGTTTTAACGGAGAAGAGGGGTAAAATCGTAGATAGATGATCGGTGCTTTCTTGCCGCGCGCCATAAATATTCGCAGAGAACGGACGGAGGGAACCTGGACCGGACCGGGCCGGACCGGACCGGGCTGCTGCTGTTGCTGCCGCACGCGTCGCTGAATCCGAGTTATGCGCGGACGTGCTAATAACAAGCCGATTCTATTTCCCCGTGAATTCCGTCATTCTATTACACGGCACGCTTGCCTTTTAGGATTTATGGTCGGTACTAACGTTTCACGAATATTGTTCGAATCGGCTCGATTCTTCCCAACGTAATTCTCTCTATTTATCTTTACCTCTATCTCCCTTTATCCCATTTTCTAGCAATTTCGAATTCTCATCATTTGCATTCCTAACGCCGTTCTAATCCTTCGAAAAATATTATACGTTTAAGAACATTATTCATTTCGAATTCATATTTGAATTGAAATTTGGGAAATATATATATAGCGGTACTAGTGGTAATTAATCATTTCTACAGATATTTTCATTTTCCCTGTTTGAATAAGATCAGGAAGAGTTATCNTATATATATATATCTTTTTTTTTGTTTACACTATCATCACGTAAATATAACTGCTTTCGATCTCATTCCATTTCTTTTTCTTTTTCTTTTTTTTTTCTTTTTAGACAAAGATGTGCGAAGAAAAATAAATGTATTAGATACCAACAATCTGTAACTTCGAGGAATGTACAACTTCTTTGAGCACAGGGACAGTGAGTCGATTTCAAAAGAACGTTGAAGAAGTTCGATACAACAAGTATCGCGAATATTCGTCATATCTTCGTTTTTCGATTATCGTTGACTCACGCAGAGAACCACTGGTCACGAACGAACGAGATTCCTGGGCAGAAGGCACGATATCGAGTGCCACGGTTTGGTATGGTTTGCCCATGGTATGCCAAGGTACGAAGGGACGACGTCTCGACTAAGAACGGGCGTGAGCAAGAACGAGTGGCCAAGAAGAGAGAAGAAAGAAAAAGAGAGACAAAGAGAGAGAGAAAGAGAGAGAGAGAGAAGTCGCGAAGCAAGCCGTGAGCTTCGAGATCTTTCGGTTCTTCTTCTCTCTGTATTCTCTCCTTTTCCCGCAGCACCTCGTAATAAAACGATCCCCCCTCGACCAATTTACGCCTGCGAGATCCAGCTTGGTTGTGCACGACGTTTCTCTGGCAGCCCGTTCATAGCCGATAACTCCATTCCGACGTTTGGTCACGACTTCGAGGTATCCCTCGAAGGCTTACTTCGTGTCAACGATCTTCAGGGTTCTTGTCTTGCGAATAAAACGGATTGCCCTGTTATTTTTATTCTTATTCTTTTTCTTCATTTTTCTTTTTTCTTTTTTCTTTTTTCTTTTGCTTTAACTTTTATTCTTTACGAGAGGGAGAAAATAAGAATTGAAAAATCGTTTAATATAATATTTTTCCGTTTCTAATTTATGAGAAATGAAAAATAAATCTCGTCTTTTTAAATAATCAAATATGTAAAATAATAAAATAATTTTTACGTTCGATATTTATTAATTATTATCAACGTTTCTTTTTATCTTCACAAATCTGATGAAATACGATTAATATAAATATTCGTATATATATATATATATATATATATATTTGTGTTTGAGTATAAATTGAATATAATATTAAATAGATATATTTATTGGTATAATCAAGGGTAATGCTAAATTTTAACTTTGTATCGATAAGACTATTACCTTTTTAAATATCGACGTTTATTATACCACTCGACTTTAAATAATATATTCGAGTAAAATCGGTGTATTACATCGTAAATATCCACAGATTACATGTGTTCGTCTCTAATTGCACTCGTTTCACGAAATTAGAGTCCTACAAGGATCGACGTTACTTTATATCGTCGTATTTACGTCCCACCGTATTCCTTTTTACCTTACTTTTATTATCTTTCCTTCATATTCTTTTTTTCTTTCCTCTACGGTGAGAAACCTTAACGATACTCGTAAGTATTATTATTCGTCTTCTTATTTGGCTCGGACGCGCGTATATTAATAAAATGCTTTGAGAAAATAAGAAATCTTTCGTAGTTTTATTTCTAAGATCATCGTATTCGTGATATCCGGCCGAAGTATTATACACACAGGACGAAGGTTTCTTAAATGGCGCCGCAGGATCGTTTCGTCCTTCCATTCTTCTCGTGGGGGGATAAATTTGACGTTCGATGCGGTCGCTGAGGCGAGAGTTGCTTGAACCGTGTTCGCATAAGAGAAAAAGAGAAAGAGAAGGAGAAAGAGAGAGAGGGAGAGAAAGAGAGAAAGAGAGAGAAAAAGAGAGAACTCGAGACTCTCAAGGCCAACGCAATTATTGAGTTTATGTAGATGTCAGCTTGATATTTAATGCGCCGTTTGTCTACCACCTCTTTGCCTCCCTGCTACGGCATGTCATCGTCAATATGTTCGCACCAAGTAAAAGTCCAACATCGTTTCTAACTCTAAATCAAAAATACGTGGATATAAGTGAGTAATAAAATAACGAATAGGATAGAAAAAAACCCTGAATGAATCTTTTATATGTGTTTTTTCGAACAAACATTATATATTTACATATCTCAACGTTTTCTCTTTCAATCAAACCTTCCGAGAATAAAATTCTACGTATATTTCCACACCATAGATTTTTTATATATATCTAGAGTGACTTGTCTAATAAGTTAGAGAAACAATCTTTTGGACCATAAAGAATTGTATAAATTTATAGCTGGTTTGTCCATGTGTTTTTGCATGTTCGTTCTCATCATCAAAGTAAAGTGTCTCTTAGCAGAAGAATAAATGCCTGTAAGTCGTCGTATAGTCTCTTGAACAAAGGCTATCGTATCTGTGGACGTATATGTTTCTCAAGGCCAGGGACAAGTATAGTACAGTACAGTACGTGTAGTGTAGGTACTCTTTTATTTGCTTGCTTGCTTGCTTGCTTGCTTACTTGCTCGCTCGACTTACAACAGTCGATCCTCTCGCCGATCGCATCACCGCCGACGCATAAACATTTCTTCGATCCTACCTGCTAATTTGATCATGCTCTTCGTTGAAACCTCTTGAAGAGTTAAAAAGCAAAAATCAAAAAAGAAAAAAAAAGAAGAAGAAAAGTATAATTATCGAAGAATTACGATATGTGCACATTCAAAGGTATCTTATAACTTTTATCCCCGTTCGTTTTCACGGCCAATTTTGTGTGTTACACTCGTTTGTTAACGATCGCTGTGCTTCGTTTATTTACGGACCAACAGTTTTAACGGCCAACAAGAATGATCGTAATCCACGTGTTCTGAATATTACGCCGTTATTAATAAGGCTCTCGATGTTTCCGCTTTCAACATATATACGATCCTATTACTCGTTCCATCAAGGCCAAAGCAATTAAAACGTTCGTTCATATACCATACTTGCGAATAACGACCGATATGGCTTTTAATATTTAAAGAGGAGGCGGGGAGGAGCTTTGGTGATTCTGTAATTTATATTATTGTTGATAAACGTTATTCTAATAATCGTAATTATCGATATCATGCTCCAGGTTAATCGATATCATTTCAGCACGGTTATCGTATTTTCATTGGCAAATTTTACTACATTTAGTTAAATTTACTAGAATATCGAAAAATGTTATTTCCAAAATGATTTTGTAAAAATATTATTATAAAATCGAATAGGGTGTAATAACAATTATCGGATTTCTTTCATAACTCCGTTACATATGATATCTATAATATTTCAAAATCGAGCATACTTCGTAAGAACATTATACGGTCGGTTCCGAGAAGAAGAAGATTAGGATGAAACGTGATGCATTTAAATTCAACGAAATATTCCTTCGATAATATTAATACAAAATCTTTCATAATAATTATTATCTCGTTTGTGTCGAATATAAAGAGAAAGAAAGAGAAAATAAATAAATATTTATGATCGTTCAATCGATATAAAGTTTTTCAAAAGTATTATATATATAAAGTAAAAATGTTAGGGAATTTTAAAAGAATGTCGAAGAGAAGAAGGATCATCATTGGTTCGTGTATAGAGAGTTAGAGTCTTCGGACATAAGTTGAAGAAAAACTCGACGTCGAAGAGAAGAGCCCGTTCTACGATCGCTGATCATCAAAGACCGAGAATTGAGTTTATCTTGGTGCCATAATTCATACCGGTTTTTCGGACATTCAGGGTGGTGCGCGATTTCTTGCCAATCACTCGGTTAACATTTCGGGGATGGTGGACCGCTGTTTCTCCTCCGGTGGACTCGTTTAAAAAGCGAGCACTATACATAAACCATGGGGCCATGTTTTCTCTTTTCGAGATCCTCGTATCTCTTTCGAACGCTCTTCTCCTCTTTGGCCAAATCTTTACGGTTATTATCAACTGGAATATCCGCCTTTTCGATCCGTAGATCCGAGAATCCCACGGCATTCTTCGAGTCGACACACATTCGTAGAAGATTTTATGTGTGAGAAGCGAGGGCGACGCACGTAACGACGAAGCATGCGAACCAAACACGCATGCACTCTCTCTCTCTCTCTCTCTCTCTCTCTCTCTCTCTCTCTCTCTCTCTCTCTCTCTCTTTCTTTTTCTCTCTTTCTCTTCTTCGCTCGAGAAAGATTTAATCGTCTCTCGAGCATCGGCACAGAATAGTTACATAATTGCTGGCATCCCGTCGCTAGCCGTACCAGAACTCACGTGCCTCTTCTCTACCTACGACCACGATTTATGTTTTTGTCCAGACTCTTACTACTACGACTACTAATATACTACTAATACTAAAACCACCATCACCACCACCACCATTACCATTACCACCACCCTCTCTTCCTCCTTCTCATCTCTCTTTTCCAAGGAATGTTCTTTTCTTGTTTTTCTATATCTTCTTCCTCTTTCTCTATTTCGTTTAACTTCACGACAAGAGACCTATACCTCGAATGCGACGTACGTACCAACCATTCTCATAATTGATTTCAGATTTAATCGAGTTAAAACGACTACTAGACTGATTCTCCTCTGTTGCGGTTTTCAACGAAGCCAGTTTTACCATCGAGATTATCAAATTCTTTTATAACTTACATATGTATCGATTATACCGATCCAAGATTTTTCATTTCTTTCTACAACATTTTTATTATAATCTTGTATTTATCTTTGATATTATTTCTCCTTAATTAAATCGTATAAGTATAATATTATTATATTATATTTTATTTTTTTTTGTGTGCGTATAAATAAGCATATATATATATATATATATACGAAGGTAAAAATTGATGGTTAATAAAAGTAGGAGGAAGAAAATACGCAATCGATATGCTTCTTCGAGTCGGCTTCTTTCGATTACCATTCGAAGGTTCCACGAGTCGATCGATGTCCGGCATGTGACAGTCATTATTATGTGATCGATAAAAAAAAAAGAGAGAAAGAAAAAGAATCTTTCGTCGTTCATTCGTCGATTATTATTCGTCGTCGTAACTCAACAAAAGGAGCATGGAATTAACGTTGGATCGAATCGTGTGTTTTACCTGTCGGTTCTTCGGTATTAATATGACACGACGTGGTATTTTTCGAATAAATTGCATTGCCATCTTTTCCTCGACCCGTTTCTTTTTTCTCACGCGTATTTTGTACACGTATATATATATATTTAAACGCGCGCGCGCGTGTTTGTGTGTGTGTTTACGAACATACTCATCGACCAACTAATTAAAGTCTTACTCATAGCATATGCGCCATCTTGAAGACGCTACATCTTTTTTTTCTTTTCTTTCCTTCCTTACATTCCCTCTTTTTCTTTCTACCCTTTTCATCTTTTTTTTCTCCCTTACTTACTTTCCTTCCTCCTCTTCTTCTTTTTCTTAATGCTGTCGTCCTTGTCCTTGTCGTCTCGTCGTCGACGAGTCGAATCGAATCGAAAAGGGATAAAAAGCACAACGAGCAAATTGTTTCGGTCTTCTCATAGCCGTTGTTGTCCGATCGACTCGATAACAAGATAGAGAAAGAAAGAAAGAAAGAAAGAAAGAAAGAAAGAAAGAAAGAAAGAAAGGAAGGAAGGAAGGAAGGAAGGAAGGAAGGAAGGAAGGAAGGAAGGAAGGAAGGAAGGAAGGAAGGAAGGAAGAAAGAGAGGGTCACCGTTTTATTTTAATATCTACTTAAATTTTTATTATTTTATTATCAATTAAACGCGGCGCGCGCGCGGGCGGGCGGGGAACTCGGTTGAGTTACTCCTTACTTCTTTCTTCATCTTCGTTCAATATCGTAATTAATAACTGTAAGGTAATTGATTGGCAGGAAGAACTCAACAGGGACGTTTATTTTCTTCTCATAATTGACGATTATGCGAGTATTATGTTCGGAAGGGGATTCTCCGATGATGACGTTTCTTTAAAAGGCCACCTCGTCTTTCTAGTTTTTTCTTTTATTTTCTTTCTTTCTTCTTTTTCTTTTTCTTTTTCGTGCCAAACGATCTTGTAATAAATTCTATCGGAATCATCGAGAGAGGCGGGAGAACTTTTATTTTCTATGTGAACACGTCGTCGTCATCTTGAAGCAAAATTAATTTTACTTTTCTCTCTCTCTCTCTCTCTCTCTCTTTCTCTCTCTTTCAGCTTGCGTATTATAAACGAATATCCTGGAGAAACGGTGCGCGTCGTGTATGCCACGGAAATGTCCATAAAATCTGGGCACTTGGCCAGATCGGCTTGGAGCGTGACGTAAAACGGACTGCTGGTTTCAACGAAGATACATTATTCTCCGTGCCAAAGTCGCTCGAGGAAAAAGGGTTTGGTTGCTTGAAGAAAAAAAAAATAAAAAGAAGGGTAGAGAGGAGGGTAAGGGGGGAGGGAGAAAAAATTTACTATTTTTCGAGCGAAGACATTTCTTTTTCCTTCTTATATTTTTATTTCTTTCGTTGGAATATTGGCTATCGAGTAAAGATTGTTTATTGGTGACAGAATTTGGTTTATGCGATAGTTGAACGAAAAAGAAGAAAGAGAAATAGAAATAGAAAGAGAGAAAGAGGGAAAGAAAGGATGAACAATTTTTCTTACTCTCGCATGATTTATGATTCACATTATCGTTACGATCTTTCTTTGTACGGAAAATAACAAAAAGTATGAGTTTAGATTGGTCGATATCATCACAAAAATGAACTATTATGCTGTTTCTGTAGATACGATCTTTCTTTATTGAATTGACGTTAACGGTTTTTCTACTTTTTCTTGTTATTTTTCTTAACTTATTTTTCGTCTAGGCGAGTTCTTCCGTATAAATCGTTTTCCCTTCTAGTTCGTCGATTATTATGAAGATCTTTATATCGTTGCTAAATTAATCGATTGACCTTTTTCATTTCCTTATTGGAGGCTGATGACGCCTCTCCTACACAAATTGGATTTGCGAATATTTCCAATCTGACGTTAAGAGTTTCGATTCTTTTATATTTCTTTTCTCTCCCTTTTTTTTTTCTTTTTGTTTTTGTTTCCTTCCCTTTAACTTTTTCACGAGAAGCAATTATAGTTCGGTATCTCCCGTTACAAATATCGATCGCGTAGAAATTTAATTCAATTTTATGAGAAGGTTTTAGAGTTAAATGAAATAACGCTGGAACGTTATTTCTTTTCACTCTCTTGTAAATAAATTAAATTGATTAGACGGATTATATATTCGAATGAAATAATAAAATAAAATAAAAACGCGTGTACATTTTTATTCGTGATAATATCACAAACGATTATCGAATCAACGAAAAAAGCGATTAGTTTTGAAAAATCATTTCATTAATGAGAAAGAACTCTTCTCCGATCTGACAAAGCGAACAAAAAAAGGGCAGATCGCGCGCATCCCTTTGATCGACTAACAAGAAAGCTCACTTTTCATCGATCGAGGTTGTGTTCTCCGAAAGACCCATCAACGCGTTTCAGAATCAAGCGCGATCTCATGGAATGTCTTCGCGCGAAATGCGTTCTCTTCTACCATGGCAAAACCCAACGAGTTGAATCTTCCTTTTATGTTCCGTCGAACAGCGATCCGCGCCGAGCAGTTAATTTAACCGTCTCCATTAAATTTTACCTCAAAGCTCGGTAAAAAAAAAAACGTAGTAGCTTAAATGAAAAGAAAGAGATGAGAAAGAAGAAAAAATTGTTTAACGGAAATTCGTTAGCTATGTTTCCTTATATACTGAGAGAAAAAATATTAAAAAAGGAAAAAAAAAGAAAAAAAGAGAGCGAGAGGGAAAGAGAGAAAAAAAAATATCATCTCTTTCTCTTTGCCTATTTTGGTCTCTTCTTCTTTTTATTCTCATAATTTTTTCCTTCACGTTCGTTAATTATTTCTTCGACGACGTTCCTCGCTCGACGGTTATTCAGAAACCAAGCGACTTCAGGATGGATAGCACACTGGTCACGCTTGGACGCGTGGTCCATGGTCGAGGGTGGTAGAGAAGAAGTGGATGAGAAGAGAGACAGATAGATAGATAGAAGAGAGAAAGAGAGAGAGAGAGAGAGAGATAGAAAAAGAGAGAAGCGCTGTGAAAAGTGCAACGAGCCGCGATAATTCAGCTCTCGGTTCTCGCGTGGGCGTCGTTGTAATTTTATCTCGAACAGAGGACGTGCTGGAGACGGACAAAGGAGGAGGATGTCCAGATGAGAAAGAGAGAGAGAGAGTGAGATAGAGGGATGGTAGAAGGAGGATGTGACACAATGTTTTACGATTCTCATTTATAATGTCGGTAATGTTCCGCTCGGTATGCAGTGCGTATACGCCGACTGCATTGGTGGTGGGGGTAAGCAAACGGGAGAAAGAGAGACAGAGAGTATCGCCCCATGCGAGACATTAATTCTCGCATCTGGAATTTATCGCGGCTACCACCACCATCCTTCCGGGTTGGCTGTTAGAAGGGTGGTAAAGGAAGGAAGAAAGAAAGAAAGGAAGGAAGAGAATATAGAAACGAAGAAGATTCCAAGCTTTGGGATTCGTAGCGTGCAACTCGCGGAACGTGTTGAATTATTTCCGATCTTCGAAAACGCGTTAGTCATTTTTACGAAACGAAGAAAGAAACTAAAGTAGGAAATGGAAGAGAGAGATAGAGAGAGAGAGATACTTAAAAGTAATGGAACGGAAATAATGAACAAATTTGTGAGATCTCTCGATTATTCGTTTATATTTTATCAAATACACATGTTTATGTATACATATAATATATAAAGAACATTTCTACTTCTTTCTTTCCTTCTTTCCCTATCTTTCTTTGTTGTTATCAATTACGTTGATTGTAAAATAAGTGAATTGAAACTGGGCAAGATGCGTTCCCTCGTATGGCAAAGTATAGTTTCAATCAGAGAGCGGCCGTAAGCGGATCTTTCTGGCTCGTAAGCGATTCGAGTGGGCGAATATCGCCGACAGGCAGGCACGTACGAGGAAAGTATCGGTGCCCGGTGTCGTTTTGGATCGGGTGCGCGAGATGCGTTATTGTCTGACAGAGACAGGGAGAGCCAATTTGCGAGCGGTCCTCCTATCGGAATTAAAGTCATAAAATCGCGGACTAATAGCCTTGTTACGTTAATTCAGTGTAATGTCGCGCAATAAAGATAAACGTAAGAGCGCGCGTATGCCCAAGCCCGCAACCAGACTGGCATAAATTTAATTTAACGACATAGAAGGACGAAGATGGGAAAGCGCCTTAAGAGGGATGAGAGAATGAGTAAGTGAATGAGTGAACAACGACTGACTGACTGAGTGAGTGAGTGAGTTAGTTAGTTCTTCAGTGAGTGAGTGAATGTGTAAGAGAGAAAGAGAAAGAGGAAACTCATCCCAGGGATAGAAGCGTTAAGGTCCCTCTTGATTGGAACCCTCGACTCCACCAACCACGTTTCATCGAATGCTACCTTGATTTATTTCCTTCAAATAAAAATATTACATGCCTCAACGATTACGACCACGATAACGATAGCGCTTCCATAATCGTCAATATTTAAATTCAGTGACCAGAGTAGTATATTTCATACGTTCGTTGATTTAATTTTGATTCATTTAAAATATACGAAATCCTATTGATTTTTAGATGAAAAGAAAATAAACACGATTGTTTTAATCTCTAGAATTTTATTATATAATTTTACCTCCTACTACTAAACGATAAAGTTATCTACTAATGAACCATAGAATCACCATAATTATGTAATCGCTGTATCAGTTATATATATAGGACGAGACTTCTTGGAAACGGCATCAAATGTTGTATCATTAACTATCGTGATTTATAATACTTCGATGGTTACCAATTTTTTTTGTATTTGCGATAACAAAGTCCTCTTCTAAATTATTCGTCCGTAAAGAAATAGATGTTAAAGCGATCTTAGAAAGGAAAAGATTGCTCGTGTACCGCTAAAAGAAGAACAAAATTTCAGTTTCCGGTTGTTAACGCGATTATTTGTTGCGTATATGTGTGAGATTAATCCACTTAAAGTACCGTGCTTCCCGTATCGTTCTTCCCATTATTATTACTAACCGGTAAAGTAATTGTATTTGATTAATTTTTAGAGGAAAAGAATATCGTTAATCGGATAAAAATAGGATATTGTTTCGTTTCTAAATAATTGCACGAAAAAATGATATTTTAATATCGATTAATTCCATTGTTAATATTACTCATTCGATAAAGTATTTATTTTTAGTTTTCTTTTATTTGCTAGAATTGAACGATAACGTTCAAGAATCTTAATCTCGTCGCTCACAAAATAAATCGGAATTTAACGTTTCTTGGCCATGATCCAAATTACGGTCTCGGGACCAACTCGAAGATTCATGATTTAATAGATGTATATAACAAAGGTCAGAATAAATATCGTTTTTAACGAAGACCGAATGAACGAACGAACGAAAGTTGAATTTAGCGTGATACATTTCTGAATTTCCTCGATCGTTCATGAAATATGATACCTTATATTTAATGCTTGTTAATGATATACGAAAATATGAAAATTGATGTTTCTATTGTTACGTAATTACGACTAATGCGTTACGGTATAATAATTAATCGATTATTTTCATGAATTTCAATGAAATTATTAGACCGTAACTAATAATTTTAGGATGTTTTATAGTTATTGAAAAATGTATTTCGTTTCTTTCGAAGAAACGATATTTCTTTAAAAATATCTTCCATAATATTTATCGATCGGTTTATTCATCGTCGAGTGCATTATAATTCTTTCTCTCAACAAGAGTCGGCAGACTAGAATGAATAATAAACCGGTCGGAGAAACACGTTCTGATTGAGTTAACTGGCAGCAAACGTCATTACACCATCAACTCGAGGACTTAACATCAAGGCCGTCGAGCGCGCAATCGTATAATCTCGACATCGTATTCAGGTCGTTCTTAGTTAATGTGAACCTCGATGCACCGAGTCGTTCGATGTAAAAGTATAACGTGCGTGCTACTACACTCTCTCACCGTAAAGAAATAAAATTCTTTTCTTAAATGTCCTTTTACCTTCTTTTAACCGTGTAACATTTCATTTCATTAAATAGATAAAAAATAATATTCTATTTACTTTATAATACCGATTGGGTATTCCTATGGAATAAAACTATCGGTATTAAAAGTACTTTCATGTAAATTTGAATATCATCTGATGAGATAGGAATTTTTAGTTTGCACAATGATATGAAATCTTTCGTGGCATGGGAAGATGGTTAAATCGTATCGTCGATTAAATCTTATTACAGGTATATATGTATCTCACGATATAAGTGCCTACGTAAATGCCGTTCCCCGAATCGTCGACACCATACCGAACCAAAATTATATACCGTAAACGATTTAACTTACATATACATATATGTATACATTACATGGATATATGCATATGGAAATATTTATATACAATTTTCCTACACATATGTATATATATATATACATGTATATAGGTATTGTATATACATATAGGAACGTACTTACTCTTCCATAGGTCTATACGCCAACCAGTATTATCTTATTTACGATGCGTCGTAATGATACCGCGTTCGCAGTCGTAAATTGCCGAGAAACGTCTCTTAGACTGACACGTAACACGGTGGAGGAGCTTGCGTTGCCATTACGGACATCGGCCTTCCAACTTGGACACGTTTTAACTATGCTAGCGTTCTGCATCGATCATCAACGACGTTGCCACCCACGCTGATTATCGATTCTCCCGAGAATTACGAATATTCTCGAAAGAAAATTGCTACGTGTTTGTTTTTTATTTTTTCATCAAGTTTTTTTTATGTTTAAATTATAAGTTTATAGATTGAAAAGTAATTAAAAGTAGAACTTTATCTCTCATAGATATGTAAATATTAATTAATTTTTTTTTAATTAATATATTTTGTTTTATTCGCGGATGTTATTGCTTTTCTTTATGTTACTTTGTGAGAAATATAATTAATAATATTCTTTATGTTACTTTGTGAGAAATATAATTAATAATATTCTTTAATTCCACCAAATATTTATTGAAAACCTTATTATTGATGGATTTAATTTTAAATGTTTGTATATGAATATTATATATAGGGAATTTATATTTATATATTCAATCATAAATGAAATAATTCCAGTAACTTTTTCTTTTCTTCTTCTTAACATCGGCAAACATTATTCTCGAAAATGAGATTCGACGTTTCATTTTATCTTTTGATCGTTCCACACGAACGTTCGCCAATTATGGCAACGCGCTTGGAAATCGACGAACGGAAAGATTACCTCGGCTTTCACACATATAAAGCAGGAGACGCCCCTGATTCTGGAGACGTTTACGTAACCGCTCGACGACGAGAGATGTGGTTTCTCTCTTCTCCCAAGAGAAGACGAGAGCTTGCTTCCGAGCGACATACTTAGCTCGAGATTTCCTCTTTTTATGGTCGTCATCGTCGACGAGCTCGTCGAGCTCGGGTAAATAAATAAATCGTATCTTTTTTCATGATTACGAGCAGGGAAGTGCAAACTACGTATTCTTTTCTTTTTTTTGTCCCCCTATAAAATATATTAAATAAAATAAAATAGAATGGACAGCGTTTTTTTTTTTTTATAAAAAATAAATTATAAATTAACCAAATTAATCAATGTCAATTGCGTTGAATAGAAATTCTACATTCGATATTATATCTCTGATTTTATTTAACATCCTAGAAATATAAACTTTGAAGTATATTAATAAATAACAACTGGCGAGAAAAAGAGAGAGAAAGAGAAAAAAAAAAGCAGAAGTATTATTTATTTTTCGAAGAAACTAATAAATTTCAGTCTTCATTCTGAAGCAAACGAGTGTTAAGGGAACGGAGGCATTCTATCTCGTCAGCATAATTATAGCAGTGAGTCTGCTCGCGGTAGAGTGCGTGTTATAGCTCATAAATATACGTTTTTCAATCTCCGACAGCTTTCTCGCGTTTCCTTCTTCAAAAGTTTTGTTGTTTCTGTAACACGTCGCGGCATCCAGCTACGAAGGTCGTTTGAATCAATGCCAGAAGCCGTTGTTTTTTTATTTCGATTTGATCTTTATGGGGTTACATGTTATTCCGAGGGAACGTTATGGGTAGTAGTAATAGTAGTAGTAGTAGTAGAGAGTTAACCGAGTCTAAAGGGAAAGATAAGGATAAGGGGATAAAGATAAAGATAAAAATAAAGATAAAGATAAAAATAGAGATAGAGAAAAAAAAGATAAAGAGAGAAAGATAATATGTGAGTAATGCCGTATATTCTTGTTTTTTTCTTTTCATTTTCTTCTTTTTATAGATTGCAACGCGACCTTGGAGCCCGGATCAGGGCAAGACGCGAGAAATGACCAAGCTCTGCAACCATAAGAGGAAACTTTTGCTACCGAGCGCAGCAGCCAGTCCTGTTGCCGCCTCCTGTACCTTGCCGGTCTCCTCTTCGACTTTATCTTCTGGACCAACGCCGTCAACGGCAACACCGACTGCAACGGCACCGATTCACGCCGACTCGCCCACCTCGCCGGACAAAACCAGAAAAGGTACGTTCTGATATTACCACGATTATCCCCGTTTTCCTTTTCTTTTCTTTTATTTTTTCGAAAGAACCGCAACATTAATTAAGTAACACTAAATAAATACTTCCTGAGAGTATATCGTTTACTTTAATCAATATTCTAGTTCGATTAATATCGGAACATTGTAAGAAATTATCGGATGATATTTTATTTCTTAATAAACATTAAACGTATTATGAACAACGATCCAGTATGACCAGTTTTTAGATTTTCAATTAATATTTTGCATTCGATGTTTTTTTTTTATTTTTATTTTTCTTTTTTTTTTCATCCGACTTAAAATTAATAATTATAAATGTAGTTTTATTATTATCTATAATAATTATTACGGTTATTATTTAAATTATTATATTATATCGGCTCATGTGTGGTTTCTCAATTAAAAAGAAAAATATAATTTTGTTTTTAAACCGGTTATACTATAATTAAATGTACACAAGCTACCGGTAGGAGGTGTAGTTTTAAAAGCAATTAGGAGAAAGAAATGAATTATTTAATTTTTTTCCTGTGTTTTTCGTATAAACGAAGTATAAAAGTTTATAAGAAATTCAAATAATCGATCGTCAAACATTTTCAATATAAAGTTGGTAAATCAGGAATAACGAGTATCCATAAATACTTTAGTCTTTAGTAAGGAATTGGTAATCCATCAGGTTGAACTTTTTATCCTTTAGTTAGGAACACATATAAACGTGTGATTCGGAAATAAGGTAAAAAAAAGTTTTCTTCGATCGATTGGTCATTCTTCGCGTATTAACAAAGTTTTTCGACGGTAAGCTGAGTCGTCGCCACGAAAAAGACTATCCCGCGTTTATTCGACCTTTCTCTCCCTCTCCCTCTCTCTCTTCTTTCTCATCGTATCCTCGAGTGAACATCGGGAACACGTGCCAACTCTTATTGGAGGAAGACCAAAAGTTTTTCTCCTTTCTACGGTCGGGAACGATCATTAGGAAAAAAGTCGTCGCCTTGTAAGGAAACGAAAGAAATGGTGAAGAGAGAGAGAGAAAGGAAATGGAAAAAAGAAAGATAAAGGAAGATAAAGATAGAAGAGAAAATAAGAGAACAAAAAAAAAATAAGAGAAAGAGAGAGCGAAATTGCGGCATTAGCGGAGAACCAGACCGTACCCTCTTTTCGCGCGATGACATTAAACCTTCGAATACTGTGTGAGATACGTGGTAGGAGTAAAAGTCGAGGGTGGTGGTGGTGGTGGTGTGAGGTGGGGGAGGAATGATGTATTACCACCGGCAGCGAATTCTCCACGGGATTTTCATTACCAAATCCCGTAACTGTCGGACGACCGCGCCTGTTTTTTTTCTCTCTCTCTCTCTTCTTCTTCTCTCTTACTCTACTCTTTCCTTCTTACCTTTTTTTTTTTCTGTTTCTTTTCTCCTCCTCCTCCTCTCATCTCGTTAATTAAACGGCTGTTACTCGAAACGTCTAGCTAGCTCGTCGTGCAAAGACTCGTCGGTGGTAACTGCCACAGCTGCTCTTTCGTTTCTCTCTTTTTTTTTTCTCCCTCTCCGTCTCTTTCTCTCTCTCTCTCTTTCTTTCTTTCAAAATCACTGAAATTATGATTGTACGTTCAAATTAAATTCTAACGCCCATACTCACGTTTCGCGATTCTCCACCCACTTTCCTTCCCCCTTCACCCTCTCCCTTTTCTCTCTCTCTCTCTCTCTTTCTCTCTCCTCTTTTTCTGTCTTTCTCTTCGTATTCGCTCGATATTAAAAGGACGAACGAGAATGTGATTAGTGAAAAGCACGCTCGCGTTAATGGCGAGGTAATAATTAATCGTCGCTTAATACCCGTCCGGTCACGTGTTTGTCGACCCGCAGAGACAACAAGTCGTTACGCGAGTGAATTGAAATTTTCCACGGAACGATCACGCCATTATCGAAAATAAACGCGACGAGTATCGTCAAGTCGGTGGGGAGGAGAGATCGGGGAAGAAGAGGGTGTGGTTCGATTTATTCGTCTATTCTATCACGATTGATTCGCTAAGATATTTTACACATTTTCCCGTTATGATAATAATCATAATTTTAACTTTTTGTTCATTTTAACACATAATATTTGTTCGATGATTTTTAAAAACATTCTTCGTACGCCCCATCGCGTAAGTGTTTATAGAAATTTATAGGAATATTTTAACAATGACGAGTTCTCTTAAGCAAGCTAAAAATATAAAATAAAATAGAAAAAATGAGAGAGAGAGAGAGAGAGAGAAAAGAGAAAATGTCTGCGCTTAGTGTCGTCTAAAGTGATGCGAAGCGGTGATGCAAGGTAGTCGAGAGGACCGGATAGAGAGATCGTAGTCTTCACCCCTTCAATGACACTCCTGCCCTTTGAAGATCGGTACAAGGGCGAAAAGAAACGGGAAATGAAAGGGTCTTGTGATTTCTCTCTTATTCTTTCTGCTTTTACACGCTCCAAGCGTGCACCTACAACGTGCATTTTCCTCTTTCACATTTGCGAGAAATGACGTCTCTTTTTGTCTATTATTGTTATTATTATTATTATTATTATTATTATTATTATTTTTCGTTTCTTCTGCCTTATTATTTTTTTATACGACATAAAAATGTCCACGTATAAATTAGAGCTTTAAAAATAAAAAAAACAAAAAAAAGGCATTATTTGTGTAATTTAATAAAAAAATAAAACAAAAAGTACTCGGTTTCGACGAAAAGTTGTGAACAAAAATTTTAATAAATTTCTCTTATAGCTCCTTTAATCTTTCTTCTCTCTTATCTCGTTAACTCTTAATAGTGGTTATTTTAATTCCCGTCTTTTGAAAAAGTAGTTGTGTTAGTAATAGTGATAGTAGAATGAAATTAAAAAGCGTCTACGAAGCGGTTGACAAGAACGTTTAAATAGCTTTTTAACCGTACGTGTATAAAAGTAAAAGAAGAAGAAGAAGATGATGAAAAAGAAGAAGAAGAAGAAAAAAAAGAGGGAATTGGTTAGCTCGTGACATTTTATACCTTATATCATAAATTCCGTTTGAAATCGTATTAGATATACGTAAGTGCTATATAGAAATCGTAGACAGAAAAATAGTAGGTCCAAATAAACGAATCACGGAAGAGTAGTAGGGTATTATCGTGTTCGAGGTGTGTTGGATATTACAGCATACTGGGCGGTATAAATTGAATTCCGTTGTGAAACCGTTACGACGACAAGGGGGAAGGGGAGTAGGAGGAGGATGGCATGGGTAGTTAGGGGTAGGAGGTTGGTTGGTGGAAATGCATTATACACTCGAGCAGAATCGTCCATCCCCATTTTGTGGCGTGCTCGCGCATGCCCGTTCACGATTTTATGCCCTCTTAAACAATTTCCACTCGTAAACAATTTTCCCCTTCTTCGACGATCGATCATGCCTGTCTCACGTCGGCGTAATGCGTGCTGGTTAAAATCCGACGTCCCAACGTCGAACGATCTCACGACGCATCGTCGTGTGCTTCATTGCGATTCGTGTATTTTGCGGTTCTCGCTTTTTCCATCTCCTTCCGAACTCTTGTATCCATCTATTATTGGCATCAAATATTCTCCAGAGGTTTAACCCTACAGAGAATTAATGTATTCGCGATTTTAATAAACAACATGGCATTAAGTCGTTTGTCATCGTAAAATTGTCGTTCGTTTGACGACGAATAAACTCGACATGAAAATTTTAAGCCTTTTCTTTCTTGATTATTCGAAATGAGAAAAATGATTGAGGGGGAAAAAAAAAGAAAGGGAAATAATACAGTAAATTGTTAGAACTTGTTATTTAACAGCGCTAATATGCGAAGATTGGAATTCTAAAGCAGAGTATCTTCCTTCATATATATATATATATGTACAAGTATATAAGTATACATAGGTATCTGGCGAACGACCGTTTTCCATTCTGTCTATCAAAAGGAAATTGAAAGGATCCTTTTGATCTGCTCCTATGACGCTTATCGCTTTTGCTCTTGATAACATGTCGTGGATAACGCGGAACTGTGATGGAAGAAGGAAACGCGCACCCTGCGAGATGTCCGGAAAAGGGACCAATCGGCCGTTCGTGTCTTCTTATCGTGCGGCCGATCAATAAGTCCCGGGAGGAGGAAAGAATCCGCTCTCTATTCGCTACCAACGACAAGCGATGCATGGTGGTGGTGGTGGTGGTGGTGGTGGTGATGGTAGTAGTAATAGTAGTACCAGTAGTAGTTGTAGTCACAGTGAAGGAGATGGCGATAGAGCTGATGTTGCTGGTTGTGGTGGTACGGCTGCTGCTGCTGCTTCTGGCGATGGTGGTGGTGGTGGAGAAGCCCGGACGACTCTCAAGGTGGGGAAGGCAGGCATCCCTATCTTCGTCGTTGCTGGTAGACACAGACTTGATAAGGGTTAATTTCGTACCAAGAGATGGGGTGAGGAGGGGTGGGAGTAAGGGAGCGAGCGAACGAGCGGGTTCACGCATACAAGCGCGAGGCACACATCAACGTGAAACGCGAGACGAGCTTGAGAGTAGATGAGAAAGGAGAAGAGACGGTGGTTGGTGGTAGTTCGCGGTCTCGCGACTGTCCGCTCGTGATTCTTGCGCCTGCCCGGACTAACGTGCAATCCCTTGCAATCTCTTTCTCCTCCTCGACGTTCTGTGTAGCCCCTCATTGTCGCGCAAGCGCACTTCAAATCACAAGTATTCAGTCTGCAACGACGCCTCGACCACGAAACGTCTGATCCGGGCTAATCTCCAATGATCGCCGGCAACTCGCTTCTTGGCTGTCTCGAAAGTCGAAGACTTTCTCTACGTTATCGTCGGGAAAACGACGATCCACTTACTTTTCATGCTGTGAGTTTACCTTCCCATACTAGTCACCAGTTAACTCACGTTCCTTCCTTCCGATCGCTTTGGTATCGCTTTGGTATCGCTTCGTGTGCACCGTCAATCGAGTTAGTGGAATACCAACGATGTGTTTATACATCCTATAGTTTTACTCGATATCTATCGACGAGATCACATTCGAGAGTCAACACAGAGTGCATTTAGAGTTTAAAGAGTGTTACCGTCCTAAACTATTAATATCAATCGTATTACTTTATGCTCGAATATTTTCTAGTTTTTCTTTTTTTTTTTTCTTTGTTTTCCTTTCAATACTACGTGTTATCGCGACTAGTATTATTACGTAGTCCTAATCATTAAGAAGATTTACAGCTTATATTGTTGACTACAGCATCCTTGAAAGTAGGGGCGGAAGGGAATGATTGGCGCGTTGATGTGAAACTCCCTCGGAAGCCACAAAATGCTTCGAAGATTTTACGCAAATCTTCGTCCCCTTGAAAATCGGGTTAAACCGCCGCCACTAACAGAGATAGAGATAGAACAAGATAGGGAGGGAGAAGGGGTGAAGGAGAGAGAATGAGGAGGTGCCTTACTGCGGAGTTGAGATTCATTACTAGCCGCACCCCCTACCACCTCTCGTTCGTTCTCTTTCTTCTCCTTCGTTTCCTTCGGCCCGAGTTATCTCTTCAACCCCATTCCATTGGTGTTCACGCTGGAGAATAATTATCCGTTGTAGCTTTACAGATAAAAGACCCCCCGTTGAAAGCCACCTTTTCTCTCTTCTCGTTCGCCCTTCATCCTAGCCCTCGTAAATCACAGCAATTTCGAAGTGTCGACTGTTATAGCACTTTACCGGCACTTGTGTACACTGGGTCGATAACTTCCGGCATAGATGCTTTTGCTAATGTTTACAAATGCTTATTCGAACATTTTTTAAGCGACCTCATTTTATCTTTAGCATTATTATCTCAAATAATAAAAAAAGTTTTTAACATACTTTCAGAGATATTGTATAGTTCCGTTCTTTGTTTTAATAAGTTTTTATTCGATAAAAATGTTTTCTTTTTGAACTGATAATTTATAATTGACTTGTATTTTGCTTACATCAATGCATTTTATATATGTACATAATTATATATTTGTAATAACATTGTTATTCATTTGTATGCGCAGATGGTCTCAGCAAGAAAAAGAAGAGAAAACTGGGGGGTATAGGGGGCTTGTATTCTGGAGTTTCTGTATCGCAACTTCTGGCACAACGGGAAAGAGCCATTGCTGCTGTTTCTACGTCAGGAGTTCAAGGTTCATCGGTGCCTAATGGATCGCAGGTAAATATTATTCATAATTCTTCTTTGATTATTCTGACGATAATAATTGCTTATTACAAATTCGCTTTTCTTTGTAGGTGTGGCCAATAGCGATCCCTAATTTGCAGATCCAACAAAGCAATCAACAAATCTGCCATCAGTCGTTAAATTCACCCTCTCAAAATCACGACGTGAATAGTTCAGCTCGAAACACTCAACAGCGGTTAAATCAGCACAATATGCCTGGGATGCTTATGGGAAATCCGTTGATTATGAATCAACAAAGTACTAATTTCAACAATATGACTCAACAACAGCAGCAGCTTTTGCAGCAACAGCACCAACAATTATTACTGCAGCAACAGCAGCAACAGCAACAGCAGCAACAACAACAACAACAGCAGCAGCAACAACAACAGCAACAGCAACAACAAATGATGCAGCAGCATTTATCGCAGCATCAACAGCAACAGCAGCCTCAACAACTTATACCTCATCACCAACAGATGCAACATATGCCGTTGTTACAACATCAAGAACAGCAACAACAGCAACCACATCCAAATGCTATAGTAAATCAATTATCGCAACAGCAAGTTCCTCATTATTTAAATCAGTTGAATCAACAATCCTTGCACGTTATGCAGCAGCAACAACAGCATTTGAACCAACAGCAACAGCTTCACATACAACAAATTCAGAAACATAATATGCAACCGCAACAACAACAGCACTTAGCATCGGAAATGGATCAACAACAAACAGGAAATTACAATTCTCAAATTCCTCAAGAAGGTTATGTACATCATTTACAATCTTCGCAAATGTCGCAGCCTGTTCTTCATTCGCAATTGCATCAGCTTCATCAACATCAAATACAACAGCAGCAACAAGATCAGCATGGTATGCAGGCTCAAACTATTGATCCATTTCAAATGCAAATACAACTGCAGCAACAGCAGCAACATCAACAGCAGTTGTCACAAATGTGCGTGCAAGCTCAGTATTCTAATCAGCAATTATCTCATCATACGATGGATATTATACAGCAATCTAACGGCGGGTCCGTTATGAGTGGAATCAATTCTTCTGATATGCAAAATAGACATAGTCGAACTCAATCAGTAACGGAAGATGATTTAAGTGCGAAGCAAATGCAACAGCAGCAGCAGCAGCAGCAGCAACAACAACAACAGCAACAACAACAACAGCAGCAACAACAACAGCAACAACAACAACAACAACAGCAACAACAACAACAGCAACAACAGCTGTTGATGCATAATCATAATTTGCAGCGACATCAAATTGTAGAGAATGGAAATCTGTCAAATAATCCTCACGAAAATGCACAACGAATGTATACGCAAGGTCAAGTTCAGTTTCCAGCGAGAAACTTTGATTCTCAGAAGATATCAACTGTGGAAGCCAAATTTGGTCATCAGCAACAATACACTTTAGTCAGCCATGCGGGAAGAAGTCCAACTATTAACCATGCTACAGAAGTACAATCGGGTATGGGACCAACTAGCGGACAAGCAGGAACTATACATTTTAACACGAGAGCACCGCCGTGGCAGCAAAATCGTACGGTTGTCACGACCAATCAATCATCATTAGCTACTGTCCAGAATATCACCTGCAACTCTTTCGATCGTGTTCCTCCTCTCCATCATCACATTCCACAGACGTCAACCTGGACAGACGAGGTAGCAAGGAAAAAAGCCAAGTCAACTAAGAGTATGATGAAAAAACAACGTCAGCATGGTACATCAGATATAAGAAGCAATAATGGTCTCGATCAACCAATACCAAGTCCAATTGATGAATTTAATGACAAAGTGCAACAAAATAGCGATCAAATTGGTTCCACAGTCAATAGCAGTGGCCCCTCATTTTTAGAGGATCCTAGTGGTTATTTAGCACAGCAAACTGCTCTATTAAATAGTACGATATCGCGACAAACTGGCGTTAATAACACTCAAGTAGCCATATTGAACAACCCAAAAGTACAACAAACGAATCATAGTACTCATACAGCGAGTAATCCCTATCTTGCACAACCAAAGCCTTCTTCTGCTGCCAGTCCTTCAAGTACAACATTCAATTCTGTGAAAAATCATGCCACTTCACCAGTAGTGGTCCATAGTAGTATGACGCCGACGTCTAGTAACGGTGCCATTGATTCCGATGGTAGCCCTTGCCATGGATGCGTTAGCAGTGGTGACAATCAATCCTTCGTTCAAGATCAATACAACAAACAGCAATTACATCGACAATACGTATTGCATTCTGATCAACGCGAGGATCCTGTTACATCGTCGACGTTTGGTGAGAAATATCAAGGGAGTCAACAACAAATTGATTCGAGACCTATTCAAGGAGGCACTGTTAGTACTAGTCACGGTTCACCGATCGGTACAAATAGTCCGGCCAATTCGGATGTCCCAGCTTCCTCGACACCTGGAATATCTCAACCAGCAACACCTCAAAGTTTAACTTCATCCCAACCATCGACTCCGCATAGTTATTCGCAACCACCGACACCCCATTCTCTCGCATCGTCGTCTGGTCAAATACCGTCTCAACCTTTAACGCCACACTCTCATCCATCTTCATCAAATCAGTTTGCAACTCAACCGTTAACTCCTCAGGCACCACAACCTTCGCAATCATCGTCTAATAACAGTTTGGAACAGCACTTGGAAATGTCATGTTCAGTTGCAAATAATCCCAACATTATTTCACCAAGTACATCCCCTTCCCAAACGTATTCTACGCCTATGGACAATATAACGTCTCAGCTACCAAAGAGACAGACTGTTAGTACGAGACAGCTATCGCTAGATGGTTATCAACCACATCCACATACAGTGAATACAGTTTCAAGGATACCATTAAATTCTTTTACCAGTACGTCGTCCGTGATAACGACTATGGCAAGCGGACACACGGTTAGTAGTAATACAATTACCTCTGTGCTTGCTGGAAGAGCGAATACGGCGACCGTATCTATAAATACGCCCTTGGGGATGCCCAACCCCGCTATTTTAAACATTCTTTCCAATAAACCTCAGCAGCCAACAACGGCACCGCCTGCTCTCGTGAATGTAACAGCGACGTCAACGACGGCGCATCATCCGCATTCGATTCCCCTTACACCTAGTCAATCGTCGACGATCACAGTATCGAAGTCACCATTGGAGATGGTTCAAAGCGTAGTAAGTAGTATTCAGGTACCTCAAGCGACAACTAATTCACCAATGCCGCAGACTCAACAACAGCAACATCAGCAACAACAACACCAGCATCAACAGCAACAACAGCAACAACAGCATCAACAGCAGCAACAACAACAACAACAACAGCAACAACAGCAGCAGCAACAGCATGCTCAGCAACAGCATGCTCAGCAACAGCAGCATCCGCAATCAAACGTTCAAGTTCACAATGTCCTTACTTCTGGTGGTATATTAAAACATCCAACAGGATCTACTTTGCCACCTGGACATATCTTAGTGTCCAGTGGTGGACAACTCATAATGGCAAGCACCGGGTCTGCTATTAATGGTGTGATGGCACCACCACCTCCAAAAATCATCTCTAATGCGAATTCAATGCCACCGTTATCCGTTTCGCCGATGGTCACTAGTGTAACCGGAGCAGTTAGCCAAGTTATACCAGCAGTTGGTGTAGCTCAGCAAGTGATAGGACAACCAACGGTTTTGGTTAATGCTATACAAACGCCGGTGCTTATTCAACCCGGTGTTATGACGATGGACAGTATTGGACAAAATGTACAAATACCTCATCTCACGGTTGCTACCGGGAACGTAATACAAAATGCTCAGTCTATCTTAGACGCGAATCAAGATGTAACGAGAAACGTGAGTACAAATCAGGGTATCGTGAATCGCCAACCGGCTCTACTTTCTCCCGAATCCGCGCTGAGTAAAAAGAAAGCGTACAAAAAACGAAAGACCAATCCTCAAACCGTAGCGTCGATGCTTCACATTGCTTCGTCTCAACAAAATGCGGGTATGCTAATGCAATCGCAATCAAATTTTGCACAGCAAAATTTCCAAGCACACAGCATAGGCGGGCCGATGTTACAGGCCCTAACAATTGTTCCTGGCAAAGGCGGTGCACCCGCTCAATTGGTCATGAATGGTCAAACTGGTGCAACGTCCGCGCAATTTAACACTCAACAGATTATAACGAATCCTCAACCTGCTCAACAAATAAATCTTTTACAACCGGTTAATTTGTTAAATGGAGCAGCTGGAATGGTACAGAATTTCCCTACCATTCAACAATTTATCGTGCCTGGAATAGGAAGTATGGTCATGTCTGCCGACGGTACTGCAACTTTATTGCAAGATACTGGAAACATTGGAATGCAGCTACAAATACAAAATGTAAATGGTCAGAATGTCCTTACGCCGGTACAAAATCACAGCGGAATATTTAGTCCGAGTCAAAGTATTTTGACAGCTGGACCGGCTGGGATGGTGATCAGAGCACCGCAAGCAACTGGCAGCAAGATCATTCAACAGCACAGTCCTGGTGCACAGTTCCTGTCTCCAAATAGTGGTCAATTTCTAGTGAATGGAACGACATCTTTTGGGAATCAATTGAGTCCAATAGTGGCCAATGTTAGTCCCAATCAACAGGTGACATTTAATACGTCTCAGGTTAGGCCACCCAATATGCAGGGCCAACAGGAATTTATACAAATGAACGGCCAAACGTTGATGGTACCATGTGCGACCGCTCAAAATATAGCCGTCTCATCTGCACCGAATCAACAGAACACAACTTTTGTTCAACAAAATACAACGATCGTTCAACAACAAACGACTATGGTATCGAACAATCAGATACCAAATTTTCAGGCAGCGCCTTCGAATAATGCAGGGGCCGTTGATCCGGCTTTAAATTTAGATCACAACCAGCCATATATTCTCAGTTCGGGCATGATCTCAGGAAAACCGCCATCTTCTCCAAAAAATAGCATTAACTCTCCTACCTCCGATCAAAGCATGGAACAGCAACAATACGTTCTGGCTAGTAGCAGCACTTCCGTTGTCGAAAAAACGGGACAGCAAATCGATCAACACAATCCGTTGATGGCAAGGCATTCCGTATCTACTCAAACAGCTGGTAATCAGGCAAACATAGTACAGTCGGCGATAATGAGACAGGGTTCTCCGCCAGATACGACTACGCACAGTCCAGGAAATAGTCAGCGGTCAAATAGCCCGGCTGTCGATACGACAACGCATGGAGCAGCTTCCCCCGCACCACCAATCAGTGCCAGACAACATTCTTCATCTACGGTAATATAGGAAGCAATATGCATAATACTCTGTAGTAATAATTATTATTTTTATAATCGTATATTTATATTTTCTGTCTTAATGTTAAAGGATTTTGACTTGAAGCTAGCGTGAATTAGAATATTTTATTAATGCTTTTAGCCCATGGTTCATTGCGTATCAAGCAGCGAACCAGATTCTGGTGACATCACGATGGCGTCAGAAGATTGGAGGATTCAGGGTGTTACCACGAAAGAGATCACACTAAGTCAACCCAATCTACACGGGAAGACTTACGTGGAATCGACGGTGACTACTGGGATCCAGGTTGGTACCCATGTAGAACAGGGTAACCGTCATCTAGCTCTAATAGACATGCATCAGCCAGCCGATACAACACACGCAGAAAACACATACGCTGACTCACAGGAGCATATGGACACATCATCACCAAATCATTCCATTTATTCAGACACAATGGACCACTCTCCAGTGGAGGATCAGCTGAGCGTCCCTAAAGATATAACGGATATCTCTCATCAAGAGATCGATGTCAATAATCCGTTGCCTGTTGTAGGACAAGCGCATTATCAACCGATCCTCTATCATAGTCATCATTATGTGCCTAATACGAACGTGTATCGGCAGCAAGCCTTAGTGCCAGATCATGCTCATTATACGATGCTACCTCACGCGAATAAATTTGATCCGAAGACTTGCGATGTTGATCTTCACCATAATATCGTCGAGGAAGATAGCGATCAAAATTCCGAAGATAAGACTTTGGAACGAGAAAATATTCCCTATTGTCAACCTAATGTTGCCTGTCAAAAATTTATTGGCGTCGGTATCGCCCAACCAGGTCTTTATCCTCATTTATATAATTATAGGTCTGACCCTAGTGGCATTGCTGTCGTTAATTATTCACCCAACAAACAGGCGTATTTAAATCCTTACGTTTACAGTCAACTTGCATATGCCCAAGAGGGTGATGATGGGGAGGAGAGTGATTCCTCGCTGGAGGAATAGCATCTTTCTTTCCTACGGTCGATCAATTAACTTTTTATATATTTGTATATTAAGAAAATTAGGTTCCACAGTGGCTGCTGCGGATGATTAATGGCGAAACACATTCATTGCGAACCCCATCATAAATTTTTAACATTAAGTTTGTAATTAGTTTGTATCTAATGTTAATTTTACTTTTTATACGCGTCTCGAGACGCGGAGCGTATAAATGCTCGATCATCTATAGCGTTATTATTTAAAACGTAAATACATTGCAATAATGTAAGCGTATTATTAACCGTGTGCTAAGCGGATTATTCGAAAAGATCATGATTCTTTATAATGAGAAAAAATAAATCTTTTGCTAAACAATATCCTTCTGATAATCGAATCATATAAATCTATATATACACATATATACACACAAACATACCTTTTGACAAAAAAATGAGCATGCGTAAAAAAGTTTGAGTTTGTTTATCTCGTATATTGCTCTTGTTTGCATGCCAAATCGAAGTATGACAATCGAACGTGCTACCTTTCTCGTGTTATTATCGTAAACGCGGTGCTAGAAGTCTGTGACTGTTATCTAAGATAGATTCTACTGTTGCCTATGTCTTTCTTCATTTTTCAAACAGCTTCCGAGTAAAATATATAATCAATTTTTACGATAAAAAACCAAAATCATGGAGAAAAAAAAACTATATCCGGTTGATCAAATCATTCTCGTGTGCTTTCTCCTAAATGCTCGGACGATTCGAAAGAATGATGACGCTATTGCTGAGAATAAAAAAAAACAATACATGGTTTAATGCGTACAATAGTTGGAAGTGTTATTATTGATATGATATTAGCATGCGGTTGGTAAGCTTGTGCCTGAGTTGATCGAGTTGTATTTGACAGATCTATACGTCAGAGACGTTGAAGCAAGCGGAAGGTGTGGTGAGCACGGAGAGGTGCGAGGGCAGGGAACATGCCCTCGGCCGAGGAATCAAGCGAAAGTTGGAGTCCATCCATTCGATGCATTCCACCCTGCATGAAGACCAAGATGGTCAGTATTTTGTACGGTACACACTTAGATATTAATTAAACATCAATAGCTAGATATTAATTTTCTTTCGATTAATAAAATAAAATTAAATAAATAGGAAGTATTCTTGCATAAATTGTTGAAATATTTGTAGAGATCGAATATTAATTAAATTCTTGAAAATGGACACGTGTATTTGAATAATTGTTTTCTTTTCGATTTCCTTATGTGCGAGAATACTTCTTGAAAAAGAAAATAGAAAAAAATTGTGCAAAAAAGGCAATGTAAATTTTTTGTAGATCTTGAATATTTCTTAATTATTAGAAACTATTAGAATATTTTCTACAAGCTCTCTTAAATTGTTCTTTTTATTTTATATAAAATTAGTCACTTTAAAAAAAAAAAAAACAACAAGAGAAGCACGTGAACGTGATAATTGTAAAAGTTGAAAAAAAAAAAAAATAATAATTAAACAAAAAACTAAGTAGGAAAAATTTGGTACGAGGGGAACGTTATTATCGGTCATGTATCTCTTTTATTTAAATATATATTTGATTATGAAATGGCACGCGATGTGTACTATAAGAAACGTTATTCAAACTCACATTTGCATTGATATTTGCACGAACTACGGTCTTTCTTCGCTTGTGCATGCTTAGCATAACGCGCGAATTCATGTGGTGCTTATTGGTTGCATGGTAAATTGCTTTTGTAATCGTTTGAAGGTGTTGGAAAATTCTTCATTTTATTCATTGTAACTTTTAACGGTCATTTATCTTTCTTTTATCCTACGATAAAAGCCCATAAATATATTTATTTATTTATTTATTTATTTATTAATTTACTTACTTATTTATTTACTTACGCACGTAATATGATATCGCGTGTGTAAATAGAGAAATGAGAGTGAGAGAGAGAGAGAGAAAGAGAGAGAGAGAAAGAGAGGGAGAAAGAGCAAAAACAAATAACATTTCGTCATAAAGCTGCTTTATCATTAATTACATTCGCACGAATGTTTATGGAACAGGTAAGTGACGTCAGTACTAAACGGATTTCATTTTATTATTCGCGTATTAAATGTGTTAAATACGTTAAATAACTATGTTTAAAAATATTCGTTACTTGTAAATAATATATATCAAAGTTTCGTTGCGTTTACTAATTGGCTGTCAGGTTTGTTAATATCATGTTCTCGCAATCACATCGAAATATGTGGCCAGGGAGCTTCAATCATATAAGTTCACTTAGTAGGGGGTGTGGCTCATCGATTTACGGCGTTACCTGTATATACATATACATATATTATTCATTCTCACATAATTTTTTGTACATAATTGCTATGGCATGCGCGCAAATACGTCGTGGGTGAAAATATTGACAAATTCTATAACAAATTTGGCTTTCAAAAAATTGTATAGAATTTTAGGAATATTATTAGATTTCATAAGTATATAAGAAATTATAATGGCAATGGTAAGATTTGAATTTATCGAGTCATATTTCTGAAATCTTGATCTCATTCACTTTTATAAAAAAAAATTCTAATTTAAATATAAATTAAAAATTATTTATTACCTCTGAAGAGTGTATAATTTAAATGAAAATTTAGAAATCATGACACATATGATACAAATAAAAAAAATCACTTGCATGTGCTCTCACACGAACAACTCGATATATTTTATCCCACTTCTGATTTCGCCTTATCATCGATGAATGATGCAACTAATTATTTTTAACGAGCACTCGCGCGAAGCAAGAAGCACATTTCGGAGGATGGACAAATGTACGGCTCGATGTAAAAGACGTAGTTGTTAAATTCTAACAATTCACCAAAGCAACACCAACTACGAAACTAATTTTTCTATGACACGCACCGCAATTATAATTAAGCGTTTCATTGTTTTGCGTTGCACATCTGAAACAACAATTAACAATCAAATACCGAAGATCTGTGTAAACTCGTTTGATATTTATTTAAAATACGTCTACAAAATAACGTACATATATAATTATTATTATTCACTAAAGAATATAATTTATTATGATAAACACTCTCTATAATCGACTTACAATATATTTTTACTATACTTTCAAAATGTCAGGTATTTTCTTCTTTGCACTCGAGTAAAAAAAAAAGAAAAAACAAAAAACCATATGCTCTTAATATCAAACTAAAATTATATTTTTTTCTCTAAATAAATAATATCTATTAATCTTCAATATTATTTTCACAAACTTTGTATATAATAATACATATATTAATATTAATTTCACAAATGATCGATGTGCAAAGAGCGATTATTTCAAAAATACTTACGAGCTTGCAACACGTGTCTGAATTTCAATACCGTGCACAATTCCATTTTTTTTTTCGACAATTTCTGTTCTCGATAATATTTGATTCCTCTCGCACCATGTAAAATATAAAACGAGCCACGAGCCCCGTTTAAAAGAAACAAACAATAGTAAAAAAAAAAAAAAAGACAAAAAATATAACAACAAGAGCAACAACAAAATAGATAAGAAAATAAGAAAAAGAAAACAAAGGATCGTTGTTTGGAATCCTCAGTAGCCGAGACAAAGGTGGAGGAGAAAAAGCATTGGAAACTGGAAGTGGGTGAACTCGTGTGGGGTGCAGCAAGGGGGAGTCCCGCATGGCCGGGTAAAGTCGAGTCCTTGGGTCCACCGGGCACGATGACAGTTGGGGTCCGTTGGTACGGGGGAGGGGGCACTCTCACCCAGGTCGATGTCAAGACCCTCAAGTCACTCTCCGAAGGCCTCGAGGCACATCATCGTGCCCGAAAAAAGTTTCGGAAGTGAGTTTAATTCTCGCCCTCTTTCAAATCTCTCTCAGCTAAAAGAGAGAGAGAGATAGAGAGAGAAGAGTTTTTTTTTTTTTACAAAAATTTTTTTTCTATAAATAAGAACTATTTTAACGTACAATTGTTTTCCAAAGAAACTTTCGTCTTGAATAAAAAAAATTCCGTCAGAATATAAATAAAGTGCTGTACGTGGCTGACCTTGTATAGACTTGTACTACTTACAAAAATTCTTTCCATTCTCTTTCTATGCGATAAAGAAAGATATAAATTTGATTATATTTTAAATATTAATTCATAAATATTATATCATATATTAAAAAAAAAAATGATCACGGAAAATGGTCTTAAGCATACAGCAATATTCATTAGCAAATCAACAGCCAATTATATTAATGTGAATTAAATTAATTTCTTACGTGTTGTTTGCAGTTTTAATTATCGTAAGCGCAACGAACGAAATCATCGAAGAAAAAATAATTAACGTTTGAACGATAAATTATTTGGAAAACTATAAGAAACGAAATGATATATGTGTTACTATTTGACTATTATTATACCTATATATCTTTTCCTTAACGGCGAATGTTTTTAGTCTCTTTTCGTAGCACGTTTAAATTTTCGTTTCGCTTTTGCTTGATATACACCGATCCATATTATTATTATTATGAATATATATATATGTATATATATATATTCATATAAGATTCATATATATATATATTCTTTATTTTCTTAAATCGTGCCGAACGAAGCGGCATTCCAAGGCCTACTAATTGATTAACTTTACGATTTTATGCTTGACCATTGTGTTTTTTAGAAGTCGTAAATTGAATATGCAATTGGAAAATGCGATACAAGAGGCTATGGCAGAGCTGGACAAAATAAGCGAATCGTCGCATCAGCGAGAAAAGGCAGCATCGGCTGTTAGAAGGTCATCGAAGGTATCTTCGAGTCCTACAACGACTACGAAAAGTCCTGCTGGCAACGTCGTCGCTAAGAGATCATCGAAGAGATCAATGGGAGCAAATTTGGATCACGGGAAAGCCGATCAAAAGCAATGTCGATGATAATTCATCGATCTTCAACAAGGTCTTCTTCGTCATAGATCAAAATGATTCGAAAATACGCAAATCGATTAATTTGAATCTCGAAGGAGATAGATAGCTAGCTAGCAAGCGCATAACTGGTTTCCTAATATAATCCATTCCTACGATTAATTAGATCGAGAAAAACGAAGAAAAAGATAAAGTAAAAGGGAAAAAAAGTAGGGAAAAGAAAATCATAGAATTTTCTTCATTCCTTATCCTTATTTATTCCGTTTAGAGTTTCTGAAAGCTCCTTTCCGATTGATTACCATCGGAGAACACGTTTTACCGATCGCGTTTCTTTGAAACGTAAACGTCGAGACACGCATACCTATCCTGACGTCGTTCGCTTCTTGTCGATAGCCTTCAATTAAGAATTTCTCAGTTGTTCCCAGTTGCGATTGATCGCTGATTAAAGTATTCTCTTTGTCGGCTGTCAAGCGTTCCAAAGGAAAAGGGACGATTAATCGTTACCGCGTTTGCTGACGATGGTCTATATAATAATCCGACGTCTCTCATTCCTCATTCTACCTTTTCTACAAGAAGTATCCTTTTTTTTTTTATTTCTTTCATTTACCTTTTTCCTTTGCGTGCAAAAGTTATCGATAAAAGCCTAAAAGTAGCCTAAGAGTAACGAACGAAGAAAAGGTTTATTGATTGTCGTCACGTTAACAATTGCGAAAGATAGAAAATTATTATATGAAGTGAGTAAACGATAGATCAGAGGTGATCGGAATCAAAGTAATGAGGTCGTGAGAAAAAGAAAAATTAATCTTTTGATGGCACCGTTGGGGAACACTTTTTATATCAGACCGCGCGTCTAACTACTTCTTTGCTTTTCATCGACATCCACTCGCATAATTGATCGTTACTTCCTGGTGTTCGTTTATCCGTTCGTTCGTTTATACGTTGTTCGTTATAACGACTGCGAAACTAACGATCAAAGATATCTCGTTCGTTACGATTTAGCGACTTTTACTGATATAATGAGATCTATTTAAACTCGTGGAAAAAAAGATTTTATTCGTCGTTCGATTAATTTGCGAATTATTATTATTCCAATGGTGCTAGTTTATGGTGAAAACATTATTTCTGCGTACACGTAAAAAAGAAAAAAAAAAAAAAAAAGAAGAAAAGAGAACAAACAAATTCACACAATGTATTCGCGTGATCGGAACAATTATGTATGTAGCATAACTACCGTCGTATAAAAATCAGTGGCCGACGTACGACTGGCCTATATCCAACATTTTCAGATTTCTTCAAAACAATTAATTAATGACTTACGGATTAATAATCAATCAAAGAGCTCCTAGACTCTTTTTATTTTTACGGACTTTTTCATTCTGAAAGTCTGAGCGTGTATATACATATATATATATATGTGCTATGTATATATATATATATATATATATACGTATATAAATACGCTTGTACATAGAATGTCATTTCTATTCGAAACGAAAAAAAAGACACACAAAAACACACATTCGTACGAAACGGATATAGGTGAATTTCCGTCGAATATTATTTATGATATAAATATAAATACTTTCCTCTCGGCAAGGTTCCAAAAATAATAATAATAATAATAATAATAATAAAAAAAAGAAAAAAAAATGAAGAAAAAACCAAATAAAAAATAAACAATTTTCGATAATTATTAATTATATTCATTGCCTTTCCGACTTACGCTTACGAATCGACAAAGATTTTAAAGATACTTTCATCGAATCGTTCTGAATTCTAATTTGTACGTACAAAAATTATTATCCTAAGGATAAGAAAAACATTTCGAATACGATGCGTCAAATTCCTCGAATACTATTTTACCGATAAATATTACTGCATGTACATATATAGCCAAAATAAAATAGTATACGAGTTATCAGTTTTATTAGAATGCTATGTATGTATGTGTAAGCGCAAGCGTAGGCGGAAAGGATTATTTTAATGATACGACTTCGCGTTGTATAACATTATTATAATATCCTAGAAATATTCATTTGACGCGTTCGACCATTTTAAATGGAAGGGATGATGGTTAATGAAAAATATTTTCAATCTCGGCATAATAATTTTGTAAGTACGATTATAAGTACCCAACCCTCCTTACGCTAATCGGATTTGTATATATAGGGGAAAAAAAAGGAAGAAAAAAAAAGAAGAAAAGATGCGATACGTCGCCGACTGGACGTTGTTACGAAGAAAGTATTGTATTTAAGTTTTTTAATTAATCGGAAACAAACTAAACGAACGGAAAAGAAACTTTTAAATTCGCTTTTAAAATGGTGTACCTTAAAACTCGTTGATCACATTTTACATGGAAAAATTAATATAAACCGAAAGGATTCATTGTGTTGAGAACATTTTAGATATTTAAAAAAAGAAAAAAATGAAGGAATGAAAACAAGTTCTTGGATATTTGCTTAAAGAATTTTTATCACTCGTGGTCCTTGATCGTCGAAGTATCTACCGTAAAAAAGAAAGAAAGGAAGAAAGAAAGAAAGAAAGAAAGAAAGAAAGAAAGAAAAGAAAGAAAAAGTAAAAAAAGAAAATGCGTTACTATGAAAAAATTTATATAAGTTGTGTAATTAAACGTACGTTAATGGTAGTTAGAAAAAGGGAAGAGGAAGATTTTGAGTATATCTTGCAGAAATATTTGGATAGATGTAGTATATAAAAGTAAAAATAAAAGAAAAAAAAAAAAAGAATAAAAAATAAAAAGAGTTCGTCGCGATTGAACATACGATAGACAATAAAGGAGACGCAAGTATCAAAAAAAGGAAAAATAATAATAATAATAATTATAATGAAAAAAAAAAAAAAATAAAACAATAATGAAAACTGTCGCGCGCGATTTTTAATTAATGTCTTTCATACACGTCATTATCCGTGAATTTTCTTTTTTTAAAATCGACAAACTTCAAACTTTGCATACCGTGTCCGAAACGTAATTAAACTTAAAAATATAAAACGGGTCTGTAACAATTTTCTAGCGATATATTATATATTATGCTTGTAAATATGTCGATGATAATCACACCTAGAAAAAGAGAGGAAAAAGGTCACAGAAAATTTTTTTTCTTTTTTCGTTTGTCTTCGATAATAAAAAAAGATGCGAGCGTAAAGAAAAGTAATGCGAATGAAGTTGATAGGAAACAAGATTTGTTCAATTTTTCATGAGAGATTTGTAACGTCAAAAGTAATGTCGATTATTCGAAATGAAGCTTTATAACATAACATACATACATACATACATACATACATACATACATATTTATATGTATATATTTGCTTTCTTTATCGGATAAAGTGTCTCCTTAAAAATAAGGAAATATTATATCAGAGCAAATCAAAAAAATTTGCGATATCGCATGTAATACGTGGAGTCTTTCAAAAAGCATAGATTTCGTCTCGTTTTACCTGGTACCTTAGATTTTTGACCTTTTGCTGTCACGCACACTAACCGTACGGTTCGGTTCGTAGAAATTTTAGACGATATCAAAAATGTAAAAGAGCGAGAGAGAGAGAGAGAGAGAGAGAAAAAAAGAGAGAGAGAGATAGAGAGAGAAAGAGAAAGAATGAAAGTAAGAAAATAAGAAAGAAGAGAGAATGAGTGGCAAATGATAAAAAAAAAAAAAAAGTAAAATAAAGTAACATAAAAGAAACAGAAAGAGAAAGAGACGAGTTTGAACGGAAAATTACAAATAAAAAAAAAAAAGAAACAAAATCATGATTTTTGTCGTGATCTCATAATGCTCTTAAGTATGATTTCGATAAGCGAAACACATATCACCGATCTCGACAACGATTTTCAAAAGTCTCTAAGCGTTTTGCACATTATATTACAAAAATGTAGAAAAAAATAAATGAGATGAGAAAACGAAAAAGAATAATAATAATAATAATAATAAGAAGAAGAAGAAGAAGATAAAGAAGGAGAAGATGAAACATATAAATAATGTAAACGGCTGGTATCGCTGTAGTCGCAATGGGACCGTTTTTAAAAATAAGACAAATTCTTATCTTAATCGCTCTTAAAATAATCCCTTTCGCTCTCTCTCTCTCTCTCTCTTTCTTTCTCTCTCTCTCTCTTTCTCTCAATCGTCTCCGATAATATGATCACATATAACGCGAAATAATAAAAAGAAAAAAACGGAGAGAGAACGTAATCAGTCCTCGCAAATATTTTTCTTTTTTCTTTTTTCTATCGGACAACAACAACACACCATGGATGCGACTGATAATTAAATCATTAATTTTTCGATTGCTTTTCTCCCTTCGTAGATATTGAAAAAGAAAAACAAAAACAAAAAAAAAAATGAGAGGAAGTGGGAGTGTGAGAGAGAGAGAGAAAGAGAGAGAGAGAGAGGGAGAAAACGACACGAAACACCGACGGGAGAATGTAATTTAAAAAAGAAATAAAAAAGCAAAAAGAAAGAAAAAAAGAATCAGTAAAGACTTACCTCAATACACATATACTCAAGAATCAAACGTCTTAAATTCGAGAATATATACTGTAGTGCCGATGTCCTTTGTATATTTTCAATACTGTAAATAGATATATAAATACGCCTTATTAAATAATTAATGGTAATTAATCAGCAATCACGCCGTACAACGGCTGGTCGATTTTTGCGCATTGTCGAAAATCGAACATGGTGCGTTTTACTAAAAAAGAAAGGAAGAAGAAAATAAAATCCGAGAAGGGGAAAGAAAGAAAGAAAGAAAGAAAGAAAGATAGATAGAAAAGATGGATAATAGAAAGAGTATTACATGTGATCGGATAATTAACGTTTTTTATTAGGGAAAAAAAAAAAGAACGGAAAGTGGAGCGCGAGAAAAAAAAACAAAATAAATTTTAAATTAAAATAAAGATGGCCTATGTTGTTAAAATATCTCGAAAGTCGTCTACATTTACGTTACGTTGCATCTTCGGCTATGTATGACGATTCGTCTAAAGATTGTTCACGAGTTAATTATGCGTTAGTCGAGAGAGAAAGATAGAGAGAGAGTGAGAGAGAGAGAGAGAGAGAGAGAAAGAGAGAGAGTGCGTAAAATTGCGTGTGCGAGAGAGATCGTGATAAAAGAAAAATTAAAAAAAAAAAAAAAAGAGAACAAAATTTTTTCGTGATATAACGATAGTAATTAATCATTGAGCGAATGAGATAAATCGACGAGTTTTTTCGGCGAATATTTATTGCTATTATTATTTATAATACGGTAGAATATTTACGGAGCGTTTCGTTCGCTTGTTGAGTTTTGAGAGAAATATAAAAGATAAAAAAACGAGATAAACGTGCGTAAAATGTATAGAATATAGAGAAAGGAAAAGGAAGAGAAAGAGATATTCTTTCTTTAATGAATTGGGAAATATCTAATCGAAAAAGATACCAAGAAAAAAGGGAGAGAGAGAGAGAGAGAGCTTGGTCAAACTCGTAAAACAAAACGACTTACCGTGATTGCGTTAATGAATAAACAAATAAAGGAATGCGACGAGTGTACTTTCGGTGTATAATATAAATATTAATATTATACATATTATATCAATTGTCAGTGGTATTATACTAAGAGATGATAATTTTATATTTACAAGATAGAAGGGCCGTTAAATCTAAATGAGTGTAATATACATATGTATTATGAATTCCCACCCTTCCCCGATTCTAGGGAGAAAGTTAGCAAAGCTATCTTATTTAATAATATTTGGCATAATATTTATATATATAAATATGAATATAAATATATAAATACAAATATAAATATATAAATATATAAAT
>NW_014569606.1:763625-816677 GCF_001313835.1 Polistes canadensis
TAAATATATATATATATATATATATACACATGAGAGATAGAGCATAAAATAAAAAGAAACAAAAAAAAAAAAAGAAAATAAACAAGAAAATGGATAGGCTCGGGTGCGACAATATTTGCCGAGCCCGAGAAAAAGTAAGAAGCTATGTGATCCACTACTACTAGTAGCTTTTAGCTGTAAAGACTTATACTTTATTTTGTAAATTTTGTTTATACAATGTTTGATCGTTCACGCATAATACTATTGTATGTGAAAAATAAGTTAATAAATCATTAACATGTGAAGTTAAAAAGTGTACATTTCTGTCTTACCGATCAGTCGTAATTCAAATATACATATATGATGAATATATTTTTAGTCTCTCTTTATATATAAATATATTTTTCTACTTAAAGTCAATATTTTCTAGAAGTATATACGGACAAATGTGTATCTAACGCGATATAACAATAGCTACAATTTTTATACTTATTATGCATGTCTTTTAAAAACGTTAAAAGTTATATCAAAGTCAGAAAAGTTCCCATAAACTTTAAACCTTGTTCTTACACAATTCATACTATTTATTTATTTTTAATTTCCGGGTAAATTTGCAAATTTACAAATGCAAAATTATTGACAGACGATAAACGGGAAGAGACAACGAGCGAAATAGTTACCCTTAAACGAAAATGGTCTATGGTAAAATAATGCAAGATGTTTCTAAAAAAATATGTTAGATGGTAGCAGGATGCTCTTGGAATCGGTTGCAAGAATAAAATAAATCGATCGATATGCGTGGGAGGTACGAGGACATCCTTTAATTAATATCTACTACGTAGGTAGATTAAATGAAAGCTTAATTTCAAATAAATTATGAAACAGTATAAAAATGTACACATTTGAACTGCCAATCGAAATTTATTATATATCGAAATTATTGAAATATTAGATGAACTATTTTCAAATTTGGAAGAATCATTTTTTAATCGAAGCTAATGTAATATCTTACGAATATCTTTTTTGTTTTTTTTTTTCTAAAGTATTCAGAGATTATATAGTAAACGATAAAAATAAAAGAGGGATAGGCTATACTCTTTTTTTCATCTTCGTATTGGATCGACGTTTTTATTCGTGTTACGTCATGTGGTAATAAACAGAAGGGCAGACAAGGTATCCCTTTCGTTTGGACGATCAATGTCGTTTGGTTTTCGATACTGTTCGGTTTGCTCTCTGTCTTTTTCTGTCTCTTTCGAAATGTTTGAAATAAAGAGAGAGAGAAAGAGAGAGAGAGAGAGAAAGAGAGAGATAGCGTTACTATGTTGGAAATGTAACGTAAAGATCGTATCGCGAGCGTGTAAATGGTTAGGTACGATAACAGAAGTATATATCAAACGCGTAGGATTCGTAGGTAGGATCGATAGTTCACTCATCCGGCACTAAAAGGGTTAATGATGCCTACCGCGTATAAATGGCGCTCATAGGCTCGAGACAAATGAAACGTAATGAGCGGATCGACTGAACGTTAACGTTATTCGTACGCGTAACGTCTACCTCAACGTGATCATTGCGAGATTCGTAATGATACTGTCACACAATTCGAACACGAACGTTACGGAGGGTGTCAAATCGAACGAACGTGATTAGTCGTTCGTTTCTCTTGAAATTTCTCCAAATTGCTGAATAATCGTCAATTTTATTTTATTTTATATGCTATTACTTTTATGCAATCTGTGTGTTTAGGATATGGAAAATATTTCAAATAAATAGTTAAGAATAAAACAAAATAGTTTCGATTGATTATTGTTTCTTTGCTTTGATGTGTCAATGTTTGTATCATTTTAATTTTAAGAGATTTTTTGAAGAAAGATATTATGACATTTTCGAAAATAAATAACAGTATTGTGGACAAACGAATAAATTGGATGGTCGTTTGTAGAGACACAAAATTAATGATCTCAGTTAATACTGGATGAAGGAAAATACTTTGATCGATGAATACATCGCAAGGCTGACGTAAGCGAACTAGCAACGAGAGTGCCGATCACAATCACATAATTTATAGTACAATTTATCTTCTTTCGTAACCTCGGCAATCTGCTGTCTCTACAATGGTCGTTCAAGTTTGTGTCATCAATGCGATAAGAAAATTCAAAGATATTTCACTTTTCTTAAAATCGAATTGAATTTAACCTTATATCTTGCTTGTCTTTTACTCGTTTTAAAGACACGGATGAGAGTGAGATATATTAAGGATTGAATAATGTGCGAAGGGGGGAGGGGACTTTAGTCTAGGGTGGGAGCAACCTCGTTGAATACGTCGTGTTTCAAGCATATTAATATCCTTATTTGGCATAGACACAATAATTAGGACAAAGCACTATTCTTCGAGTAAGGTTTCTAAAAACGTTGCCAAGAGAAGTGGGATAATATTGGTATACTTCATTCGTAACAATATTCATTATTAAATCATGGAAACAGGATTATGTTGTTTTTCTTTTAAAATGGTAAATAATTTTATATGTAACAAACATGTCAATAAATAAAAAATATTATAAAAATATTAATATGATATAACTTTTTATATATTTATATATTTTGAATTTGTTATAATTTTATTTTTTTTTAGCCGCACAGATATATAATGCAATATTAGAAACGCTATTATTAAAGGACTAATTGACGACGAGAATTGAGGTAGATGTGATCGTGCTTATCGATCTATGTATATGTATATGTATTGTTATATGTTTGCTGACGGAGGACGTACACGTTCACGTTTATCGGGCTTAACATAACAGACGCCACATTTGGAGGTATGTAGGTACAATTAGGGGTTACTACAGCATACGTTCTCGAAATCGAAGCTGCATGAACTTCGAATCGTTGACAGTGTACATTGCGATAAATGCTCGACTGATACAAGTTAATTGATGCATAGTATTAACGCTTTAACTTTCAAATATATAATCAATCACATTTAAACACGATTTATCATTAACTGTTGCGTTATTTTAAAATAATTATTTGTCATTTATTTTGCATAATTTTAAACTGCAGGTTATATCGAACATTTTTATGCATTTAAATTTCGAGTTATGTTTAGATAGTATAAGTAAAATTAAGAAATATAATGATGTCTTTACGTAATAAATATAAAATAGAGAAATAAAATTATTTAAGTAGCTTGGGGACTACTACGATATAATATAAAAGATGCATAAACAGATTCATACGTTTCTAGAGTTACGCTATTCCGTGTATCTTTGTCGGTTTAAACTAGCATGATAAACGTCTTTCGAGATCTTCTGCTTCAAATTCGGTATAATAGGGTACTTCGCTACAAATACATTCTTGAATTCACAGCATGATATCGTAAAAGTCATAAACGGGCTTACTTTCGTTACATGTTGAATTGTAGCTGTGTCGATTTCGTCATGTACTGACACGATATTCTATTTATCCAAGAAAATCTTTCACATTGTATATATACGTAAGATAAATTCGAAAAATATCTTTATTTTATACCTCATACCATTGAATGTTGTAAAACGTTCAAGCTTTACTTCTTTACAATTTTTTAAATTTGTTATTTTCGAGAGACGAGACCGATAAAGTTGCCCATTAGGAATATTAAGCTTCAACGAGACTGGTAATACTCTTTTCACTTACGAAAAGTTTCATTTTAATCGCTTTCATGCGAGACCTGTTCAATGCTTAATTCTGTAATATGACTCGCGTTAACAACGACGGAAACTGTTGCACACAAAATACACACCGAAGCCATGCAAGCTAGTCCTCTCTTCGTGTTACAAGAAACCATATATCACGATAGCGTAACATAAATGAACGTTAAAACGACCCTTGTCGTTGATAAATCCTTAGGAAAAGTCTTTTAATTTTAGTTCTATGTAATTTAAATTAATACTTTCCATTTGGGAAAAAAGAATACTTTTTAAGAGGAAAATAAGTGAAAAATATTATCCTCAAGTCAGACAAAACTATAATTTAAATAACTACAAATAAATTTCGTTATAAAATTAATTTACATTGCGAAATAAAATTATTATTGAGAAGTATATGCAGGTTTTGAAAATGAAAGAGAGGGAGAGAAAGAGAGAGAGAGGGAAGAATTTGACGTAAAGGGACGTGACAAGAGAACGTGATACAAGCAACCTAACGAATGTCTTCCCGGGTCTCGACAAGCTTTCTTTGGCCATACCTGCTCTCCTTCGAGCCAATTTATGCGTCTAGAGTGATAACGAGGGTAGTCTTTGCCTTCTTAGTAACTTTTGCTTCGCAAAGATTATACTTGTTTACCGTTTTCTCGCAATCGAAGCTTTTACGATGACAACGAGGTGGAAAAGTGCTAAGTGACACTCCTAAAATGTCTGATCTCGAAGCATAATACGCTATAAGAATGGATATTTTGGGGCGGGGGGTGAATACAACGTTGTAGATGTTAAATGCAAACGTTCCTTCCGAAAGTTTGGCTTTCGAACTACAACGACGTTCTCTACCTCTCTCACAGTTCGAACGTTTTCGAATAGAATAGCCGGAGGTTACAAGAAAGGGGGATGAAAGAGAGAGATAGAGAGAAAGAGAGAGAGAGAGAAATTGGCTGTGGGGTAAGAACGTTGCCGACTACTCTTTCCTTCTTTCTCGTTATTCCGGAAAATTCAACTTCGAGCTAGTACAAGTCACCAAGACGACAATATTTTTCGAGAGGTTCCTATTGCTCCGTCAGGCTCGATCTACCGAGATAAATTTTCGGATAGACTGTCTGATCATATTGCGACTTCGACTACTTTATTTCTCATCTTTATCAAGGAAAAATTCGTATGAGAAAATATCGACGAGAAAATATTTCAAATATTTTCGATGACATTGAATACTATAATATATATTTTGTTTCTTTCTTTTTTTTGTTTTCCTCGAGTTACACGATTTATCTTATTTTTTCCTAACATAAGACTTTATCATGACGCAGCAAGAAAAAAAAACAATATAGCAAATAAATCGTCATCGTTAAAATAGAAACGCGTCTATATATATATATATACATATAGTAATGCGATATTTATTCGCGATATGATATCGAGATGAAACAAAATAAGATTCCTTAAAGGCCATATAGCCAGAGAGAAGAGTCCGTTTTGTGATAAGTTCGGCGCTTCTCACAAAGCGACCATCGCGACAGCGTACTCCTGTGGGCGCATCATGGCAATGCGATTACTAAATTATATACGAGCTGCTGCGCGTCCACGTTCACGCGCCATGAAGTGCATAACCAATATTTAACGGCTATTAGTGCCAAAGAGAATTTATCTTACGGCGCCATGGGGCGCTTGTACCCCGCAGGGGGTGAACATCGTGCGTGCTATGTTCGAACGTGAATGTATGTGTGTATATGTATGTGTGTGTATGTGATGAGAGAGAGAGAGAGAGAGAGAGAAACTGTACGCATATTCTATGCGACGGTAGCTAAATTACGCGACAGTAGGTATCTGTTATTGATTTACAGTCAGCAGATGCGCCCTTGTTGAGATGAATCCCCGTCCGGCAAATTATTTGGTAGACCAACATACGCAGATACATTCATGTTCTATGTATATCTCATCTATGCACCTGTCTTCATGATTGTGACCTCAATATATCTTGAAACATCTCAACGTTCTTTAACGTATCGTATTGACGACTACTGGATAGATCGATCTATCTCGCGGGAATAATACATCTATTTTCGTACGATCCCCTTCGATTTATCTCTTGCGTCTTTTACTTACACGACAATAAAGGAAATAATCTTATTAACAAAATTATCTTAAACATTGAAACGTTTTAATCATCAATTATAAAACTATATATACGACGAAAATACTGAATCTTATTAAAATAAATTAATCCTGTGCTGCGTTACGTCGAGCCAAGAAAAAGATGGATCAATTTTTTTTCCACTTATGCGAAAGGTCTTAAGAGTCGTCAGTTTTTATTCTTTAATGGCACCTTTCGTTATCATCGTACAAATTCTTAAGAGGGGAAGAAAGAGTAGGTAGAGAACGAACAGTCCGTGAAACGAAAGTTGTGCCGGAAGATAGAACGACGGCCGGCTAGTATTGAAGACATTAAAGGGGAAATGGAAGAAGAGGGAAAAAAAGATAGAAGTAAAGATTGGAAAAAAAGAAAGAGAGAGAGATAGAAAGAAAGAAAAACGATGAAAGATGAAAAGGAATGGAAGGCTACGCTGCTGCAGTAGAGACGAGCTTGATAAAGCTATTATCCGTCGTTTTCGAGACATCGATCAATTAACTGAACGAGTTCGAGAAGAAAGGGCTAGAAAGAGAGAGAAAGAGAAAGAGAGAGAGAGAGAGAGAAGAACGAAGAGGAGATGTCTGGTTCAAAGATAAAAGATCATCCAATCGATGTGGATAGGTCGCGTGTGAAAAACGCAAAGCGCAGCGATTTTAAGATAACAGAATCAGTCTCTGAGCTTGGAAAGAAGTACTCTCTCTCTCTCTCTCTTTTTCTCTCACCAGTAGAAGAAAAGGTAGGGAGGGATGAAGGTAGAGACAGGAGATTGCGAATGCAGATAGAAATCCAAATGTTGTTTCTACGTCTACGTGGCTCCTTTTTAGCCGCATCTGTGGTAGTTCATATCTATGTGTATACGTAAGCGAGAGCTGCTGCTTTTCGAAAGGTGCGGTGAGAGAGAGAGAGAGAGAGAGAGAGAGAGAGAGAGAGAGAAAGAGTTAAAGAAGGAGAGAGAAATGAGAGAAATATATACATACATATATGTATATATATACATATACTAGTGAAGAGCAGTGCCATATCAACGAGAGTCCTCGCATCTCGTCTCTTTGACAAAACTTCTCCTTAGAAATGACGTGTTCCTTTGATTCCCTATGAAACGCCATTAATATGTTACGCTATATAATTGAAAGAACTGGACTTTTTTTTCCGAATGGTTGATGACAGACAGACGGATATCCTAACATAGCTTTAAAGTAAATATCGTTTACCTTATAAAATAAAATAATCGTTAAAAACGATTGAGTATAAGAGAAGTAAATGGAGGAAGAGTAGCTCGAAAAATATATCTAACTATTTCCTTGCCCTTTTTATTTTCTTCTTCTCAAGATCAATCGATCGATCGATCGTATAACCTCGAAACGAAATATTTCTTTTGCTAAATTACTCTGAATAATTAAGATAAAAGCATGATTTTATCAGTTATAACAAAAAAATTATTCCTCCTTACTTCCTTTTATTTTCTTTTCGTATAGGAGGAAGAATGGATCAAGTATTTACGTAGAATAGCAAATCTACTACTTGCCTAGATCTTTCAGAGATTTACGTAGAGTGCATCTACGCGAAGGTATGGAGGACCTCTTAAATAATCCGCTTACCTTGCGATTATTGCAAATCAGAGGAAGGGAGGAGGGAGTGGGAGTGGGAGTGGGAGGAGGGAGTGGGAGTGGGAGTGGGAGGGAGGGAGAGGAATAGGAGTATGGATCTGTACCGGGATGAAAGAGGAGAAGGAAAGAGACGCGAACGTCTGGGAATAAGAATTCCACGGGAATTCCAAAGGAAATCCTAAGTTCTCGTATAATTGCTGGCGCGGAAGAAAATACGCCGAACGGCGGCTAAGAAGTTGCGGGAGGATGAATCGTCTTCGAAAGCGAGCCAGACGAGAACCCAACTTCAGTGCAGCCACACCGTCTATTCTTCGATTTCGAAGGAAGCTAATCCAAACGACTCATCCATCTCTCTCACTCTCTTTCTATTTGTCCGTCTATCTATCTATCTATCTATCTATCTATCTATCTATCTATCTATCTTTTTCTCATTTTCTTTGTCGATGTTTTCTACCATTTTATTTTCTTTTATCTTCTCATTCATAATAATCAGCGAATCCACGATGCGAGACTAACAATATGCATAATTATTAGTATTTCTTCTTTTTCGTATTTTTTTTAAATCTATCGATTATATAATATTTCCGCTTTAAAACTAACTTTATCTTTTCACCAATAGGTTTTTTTTTTGTACGATTGTTGTGAATTATGATATTACTTATCGTACTAGTATTTCATTCGCATTTAAATAATCTATCGTGAGAGAATTTCTATGGAATAATGGTTAAAGTTATAATAAAATTAACAAAATGAAATTAATTTGATAATATGTTATAATATAAATGTCTTAGAAATATGTTTGCCTTTAAAACGAACAATCGCGCGATAATGCTAACAATTATTCTAAATTTATCGCGTTATCCGGTTATTGCATTAATTGTGTTAACGCATATTCGGTTACATAAATTTATAGCGAGCAGAAGTGCAAGAGAAACATGGTCAAAAGCATCAACAACTGTGGACAGAGTATAAACGCGATTAGACTCTCCTGTGAATATTTTACATTGACGTTAAACTCATACCATAATTGTATTTTAGTTTCGGACAAAAGCATTTCGTTGAAAAGTACTGTTTTGTAAAGTTCTCGTTTCAATTTCCTGTTTTTCTTTTTTCAGTTTTTCTTTCCCTTTTTTATCTGTCCGATTGCACGGGATTTAATTGAATTAATTATTTAACGGTTTCTTTTCCTCCACACGCAATATTGCTTATTATTAATATTCATTAAAGTAGATCTTCTTTATTTTTCTTTCCTTTTCGAGGAATATTAAAATTGCGTTTTTTCATTTTCTTTTATTATCTTTTTTTAAATAACGATATGATATATGATCACATTGAACGTACATTTAACAAAGTTCATGATTCTTCGATGAAATTGGTTATGCAAAAAGTATTTCGCCGTGTATTAAATGTCGAATCGATTCATTAAATTATTAGAACTTTTTCTTCGAACCGTCTCATAGTTTCGATTTTTCGGTTTTTACGAGGATCTGAATCGTAGCGTATTTGACAGCGGATATATTCGTCGAAGGGTTCTATTGATTTATTGACGGATTCAATAAGCAGAGCGTAACAGATTTCTTCTTTTTTTTTTTTTTCTTGTTAAAATTTTATCCAACGATTATCGGCTGGTTCTTGCAGTAATTTTTAATAGAACGAATTACAAACTTTTTGATTTTAAGTTATCGCCCGAATTTTTTCCTTTTTTTTCTTTTCCTGTACATCTAACATTATTTCTAACGGAACATCCTTTATTATACGTTAAATATGTTCTTTGAAAAGTGTTCCAACCTTGTGTAAAAAAAAAGAAGGAAAGAAAAATGTTAACGGATGCAGAACTCGATTGTAATAAAAGCCATAATAAATTACAAAATGTGAGAGTGAAAAAGGAACTAAAAGAATATCGTCAGTTTTGTGTTTTGTTTTATATCATCGTCGAAGTTATTTTAAGGTAAAGGTTCAATTATATCTACAGAGTGGAAATTTATTCGAAGCAAAAAAAACCTGTTTTAAATCTTTATCAAAGGGGTCACGTAAAAAATTGCATTTGCTGAGTTACGGTATGACGACGACGTGTTTTTGAAAAAAATGTTCAAAGACTTTTTGGGAGAAAATCATTTTAATATAAAGTTCTTTGGAGATAGTGTGCTGGAAAACACATCGTGAATTTTGCATAATGTACCTATGTCTATATATTCGATGAAGCATAAATGAAATATCTGGGTACTTTTCGATATATCGATATAGACGTACTATCTTCGATAGTACAGCAACTCCCTCTCTTTCTCTTTTCCTCTTTCTTTCTCTCTCTCTCTCTCTCTCTCTCTCTCTTTCTCTCTATGTCTTTCTTTCTCTTTTTCTCTTATTTTACTCGTTTCACATTTTCAAAAGGGAACGCGCGTTTATTTGCGAATTCAACTAACAAACAAACTTCGAAGTTCGCCCGATCGTTCTCGTTTGTCGAAATTCGAATAGAGCTACAGACTAAGGGCTGCTCGCTTGAGTTTTGCTTGGAACTTTGCTATTTACCGAAAAACGTCCCTTTAATTAAAGACGGATTTCGCGAACGAAAGGAAATGTCCGACTAGATAGCTGGTAATGATCAATCAATTGATTACAGTTTTTAGACTTTCAACGTAATCGGAAAGTCTTGAATGCATGAATTAAGTTAGTCCAAAAGGTATGGTCGAATAAAAAAAAAGAAAAAGAAAAGTCAAAGAAAGAAGAAAAGAAAAAAAAGGGAAAGAGAGAAATACAGATGGCTCGGATAATATTTTTCATGAATTGTCTGAGTTTCGATTGTTTGTCGAACGAAAGATAAAGTCAAACAAGGTTGCAATCGTAGTAGGTTCGTGAAGAAACCTAAGGGGTTATTGGGGGTTAGTTCACAGGGCTTTGCTGTTTCTATTGCCCTCACCAATACTTGTATGATCAAACTCTTTATCGGATTCCGTTTTCGCAGTGCTCCTGTCGAATTAGTTTCGCGTCCATTTAGTTATCGGTCGTCGTTTACCTCGATTAACCAAACTCCTACTTTCCCTTTGCTTTTCGCGAAATGGTGACACGGAACTTGGGTATTTTAATGGACGATTTGCTTGCACACCTTGATATCCGCCAGAGGGTTCGATATTGTTTCTTTTTACCTATAGATTCTGATCTCTTAATTGCTTTTCGTTTAATCAAGCATTTTGTTTCTGTATACAATTTATTCTTTAAAAATTATTTTTCAAGAGAACCGGTCTTTCATTTGAAAATATGATAGTTAAAAAATACAGTCTAATCAAGAAAGAAATCGTTAATTTATCGCTTTCGAGGTAATCGATTTATTTCACCTGACCACTCATTTATTTCATCTATCAATCCCATCCAACCGCAGAAAAAATAGTTGTCACAAAATTCTACCCCTGAATTTCGTCATTTTTATTTAATGCGGTCATTTATCTTTGTCAATATTTCATTTGAACATACCGAAGTCGTAGTTTCAATAAAGATTCTTACAGGAAGGTCATATAAAAGCTTATACCACATTTCTGGTACTTCCGATATATTTTTGGAACTTGAGTGCACCGATTTACGATTTTACCGTCATATTTACTTCCAATGTGTCGTTTCAATTTTCCGATCGAAAATTTCACACGATTTTGGTAAACTTCAACTATTCTTGGCTACTTTATTTGAACACCACAAAACGTAACAGCAATATAATTGTGGTATAATATATATACATACCGAATTTTTATATAATAATCAAATGATTTAATATATTGGAAAATAATTAATGTTAAGTTATCAATGGTAACATGTAACACAGAATTGTCTAAGGTTTCTTTTTCATAAGAAATATTTTAATAAATTATAATAATAAAAAACAAAAAAAAACCATAAAGATTGTACAAAATAGAATGGTAAAATTTATATACTAATAAAATTATATTCACTTGTGTACTATCTAATCTCATTTCACATTAGTGATAAGGATTGGAAACTAAGGGAAAAGGTTTATTACACATATGCTCTTATGTAGTATATAAATGTCTATATGTATAGATATATGTATATATATATATATTGCATGAGGGGTTTCTCCTATGGAGTTTCGAACAGTGGTAAGGTCGGAAATGATTCCGACGTTTAGGGGAGAGATGGAAGCGGATCGTCGAATCCCAACGACGCCATCGATGCGCCAGCATATAAACTCCAACGGGTGACCATCGCTACGTGACTCGAATTAACGATCACAATTAACGCAATAGCTGGGGGCTTCCTCGTATGCACGTTCGTTGTGTAGGAAACTCCACAAATCATACGAGTTGTCTTCATCCATGAGTACTTATCATGGAAAGAGGAATCGATATTGTGACGTATTTGTAATTGATAAATTTTTCATCAATATGATATTTTATTACATCAATTCTCGGCATTTTGTTTTCACGATAAAATTATATAACTATTTTATTATTCAAATATTGTGAAACATCGATGGATACGCTTGAAAAATTATATTTTAATTATTATTTTCAAACAATTTGTATTTGATTACATTATTAAATATTACATATTAATTTTTAACAATTTGTAATTGGAAATATTTTTATCAATATAATATATTATTTTATAAATTTGTCACATTTTGTATTTACGATAGAAATATATATTTCAGTTTCGGTGATATTATATTTGATAAATATATTTTAAATGTAATCTTCAAAGAATTTTCAAGACGTTTTAAACATCGTACGAAGAACGTTACTATCCAGCGAACAAATATAGCACCGTCGTAACATCTGCCACGTGGTAGAAACTTTCTCCTCTTACCAAGCGAGTATTAACTTTTCACTTAAAATTCAGTGGCTTATATATGTACATATATATGTATTTATGATGACATCGGCATTCTCTAAAAGAGAAATCTCTTAAGAAATCTTTTACATTTTTCTCCAACGTCTTATTCAATATTTCATCTTTCAAGTTTTTACAAACATCACTATTATAAGACGAAGAAAAATAATTAACATACAAAAATTTGATATTATTGCAATTTTAATTTCGTGCATGCGAACATCATAAACATAGCACATATGTTCCTTTAAAATGTGCTTTCTATCGGAGTTAATGCATAGCCATGAATAGAAATTAGAATTGAATCATAGGATATACGTAGTTAACACGAGATACAAAAACGTGTCATTTTGATCAACTTTAACATGATTTTCTCGTATTTGTTAGTAAAAATTTTCAAATAATCGTTTCAATGATAAAGTATTATCGCATTAATACGAGTATACAGTTATAGATCGAAGAATCGCTAAAAGTCACGTAAGGATTTAATTTCCTTGCGAACTTTCTGAACGAAGACTTGCTAACTGTAAGGGATTAGTTTGATACTTAGAGTTTGTAGATCGTTCAAGGATAACCCTATAGAACGAAAAGGAAGAAGGAATATGTGGCGTGATACAGAAGTACACCTACGGCATCCTTTAATTAAATCTGCGACCGATGCGCTAATCCCAGTCCCTTTCATTATTCCTCTTGATTAGAGGGCTTACGCTAATAACCATTAATGCTATTCTAATAACGTCGCACCAACCAGTCGTAATTGCGCTAACTTTGAAAGGCGATTTGAGACACGTACTGCGAATCACGTTCCTTCGTTCCTTCGTGTCGATTACTTTTCCGATAAGTGTCCATCGAGATGTCAAGAAATCTCCTAACTTTTCCCTTTCACCCACGACCCTTTATATACAATCTATTTTATTTTTTCTCTTATATCATCTTTCCTTCTTATGAATGAAAGAAGTGATTCTACACAAATTTCATGAAGTTCATTTAACACAAAGTTCGTGCATTATACTTACTTTAGTAGTAGTAAGTAATAGCACTAAGTGGTAGTAGTAGGTTGTAGTTCTTGCAAACTATTTCAAGAAAAACTTTCCTACGATTATGACTAGAATATTTTCAAATAAAAATATTTAATAACTACTTATGAATGTATAATATTATGAGTTACTAAATTTGTTTAATAACTATTTAATGTTATCTTCTGTTACTTTTTCATTATCTAATCGTCTTTCATTCTTCGTTCGAAATTTCAAAAATATTCGACGTTTAATAATGGACACCTGCTGTATCTATCACCTTTCAACTTTTTTTTATCGTAACTTCATATATTATAGTAAACCGAAGAAAATTTGTTACTAAAAAAAAAAACAGAAATTTGTTATGCGGGAATAATTTTTGATAGTGCGTTTAGTATCGTAGGAAACATACAGTATCTCGCGAGATGAGAAGTTTCTCTCTCGAAGCTAGAGGTACGCTGACCTAGCGTGATAATTCGCGTTTATCAAAAGCGATCCTGAAACAGCTAGTAGATCTCGCTTGCGTAATGTAAACACTTATAGTGCCCTACGCTCTGTTGATCTTACGCGAATGTTAAGCCCGGGTATGTAAAATCTAAATTGCGAGGAAGTTCATGCAACTATCGATCGCGCGTGCGCATAGTACAAGAATATCGTTGACTCTTCTACCGGGTATCCTTTAATTATTCAGTACAGAAAAGATACTGCCACTTAACGTTTAGAATATTGTTTTATTGAAAAAAAAGGGACACATTTTTCATTCTTCAAATGACGGAGTTTTTCTACTCCACATTGTACACATGAATTTACCACAAAAATCATTGAAAATGTTTAGGATAATAAAAGGAAACGTATAAAAGTTATCCAGCGATATTGGCTGATTTACGAACGACATTGACTACTTGTATTTTTCAACGAAATATCATTAAATCAAACAATTTTGTATTATATGATCGATAATATCGAAGCTAACTAGATTTATTGTTAATAACAATATTGCCTTAACTAATTACGTATTATATATAATATAATATAGTGAGAAGGGAAAGAGAAAGAGAGAGAGAGAGAGGAGATAATAAAGGATAGAGAAAAAATTGTACATAGTCAGGTGCGAATTTGGAAAATCTGGTGTGGCTATAGGCGCGGTCGATGCTTAATATGGCGAGTATCGATATATTAATGAACAAACGGACAACAATACGGATGCATGGGCAAAGAGAGAGAGAGAGAGAGATGCAAATGGTGTATCGCTTCGCGATCACGAAAGGCACGCGAGCGAATTCGACGTGCTCTAGCTGGTTTCCAAGCCCGCGTTTGAGGTCATCATTGTAACTGGGAGGTGAGGGCTGGCTGCCCGTGTGGGAGTGCCGGAAGTCACTTAGTATGGTAATTTCGTAATTTGTTTCCCATTGTGCTCCGGTATATGATGTCGCCATTGGTCGATCGATTCGCCTCGTCGAATGCATGCGCGTGAAATTGCCACGTTCCCATCGATGCGGTCTCGTTCTAAGAGAATATTCGACGTTTTCACTAGCTTCCATTTTTTCATTCTCTCTTTTTCTCTTTTTCTCTTTCTCTATTCCTCTTTCATTCATGCTATATATGCGTGCGCGTGTATATGTGTGTATATGTGTATGCGTTCCTGTCTCTCTTCTCGTTGCAACGTCGATCGAAGCGTGTACGCCGGGGACAACGTCAGTTAATTTCCCTTCGGACGATACCACCATTGTTTTTATTTTTTATTGCAAAAAATCATATATACGCCAGGACAAAATTATTGCCGATGCGTAGATTTCATCCTCGTTCCTACCTATATTTTTTCGATAACATCGAAAATTAAAAGCGTCGATGTCGGTTACCTCAGATAGAAGAAAGAGAATAATCCAGCGCGTGGGATAAAAAGATCGATGTTATTCGTCAGTATTTGCTGATAACTTAAATTACACCCATTCGAGTGGAAGAAAATGCCGAATTGAATGGTAAGCCGCGCGGTGAGAAAAAACATGTGGAAAGTCTTTCATTCTCTCTCTCCTTCTCTCTTTTATTATTTCCAAGAAAGAGAACGGTAACGCGGAAAAGTACAAATAAATCAGAACGTTGGGTAATAATTTGAATGCATTCGAATTTGAACGTAATAAAATTAGAGATTAAGAACCCGTTTTTTTTTTTTTTTTGTAAAACTGAATTGAAAGAACGAAAATGTTTGTTCGGGAAAGTTCTACGTTTCATTTATTTCTAATGAAAGATAAAGTTTATTTGGCAAAGTTCGTCAAGCTGGTATTAAGGAATCGCATATAATATTTATTAAAATCTCTTTTAAATTCAGGGTGCTGGGGAAAAGATAACAAAATATATGGAAAGGCAGAAAATTTTCATCATCAAATACAACTTTTTAAATTCGCGTAACCATACCCATTCATGTGGATATGAAAATTAAGGAATAACTTGGAGATTGTTCATTATTAAGAATTGTAAATGAGATTAAAAATCGTAATGCTGGATCGCGGATAATATAGTCGAATATTATAAAACGGATTTCATAAAAATTCGATTCGAATGTGTAATAAAATGAATAATGAATATAATAAAAACGTATCATACGTGGGATACTTATTCGAGAACGATCTCGCAATATCATGCGATCGATAATAATTAACGAGCGATTATAGATAGGTATTACAGGAATTTGGAGGTGAATCTAATTATACTGTTAATCGTTGAACTGGCTATCTATTGTCGAACTGTGATGTTTCATAGCGTTCGATTAAACGAAGACTAAAATTTTTCATCGAGATTTGTTGCCAATTGGGTTGAGTTTTACGGATTCGGTAACGGTAGATATATGCACTTATCCTTGTCTATCGATCGCGTTCTAAAAATTATATACTTGCATTTACATTATTTACTCTTTATATCGTCGTGTGTACTCGAGCGTGCGTGTGTGTGTGTGTGTGTGTGTGTGTGTGTAAGTGTATATCCCATTAGTTTTCTTTCCACTGCAGGACTTACGGACACATTATTCTCAAACGCTCTGTCGTTTTTATTTTCGCACGGCGTTTACTTAATCTCCTTCATTCCCTTGAAAATAATGGCTGGTTACCAGTTTCTTTGTCACGCGATATTTTCATCGAGAACTCTTTCAAGCATAACTCCTTTTCGAGTTATCTTAATCTCCTAAGCGGAGAATTATAATGAATTAATTTTCTCAATTATTTATTTTGCAATAAAATGCGTTATTAGAATAGTAAAATATAAATTCATCGATATAATTAATCATATACATTCACATTTACTTCATTGATCTGTTCGTAGAATAGATATAAATATTTATATATATATATATAATAAATTATATTTTTGTTGAGATATTTGGAGAAAAAATACGCCATGGAAAAAAATTATTTGTAAAATAATTATTTATTAAAACTGTATACATTTTTTTTCCTGTATATATGCATTTCGGGTTTTTGAATAAGAAGCAAAAGTAAAGCTGGATTATCATTGTTGTCACGAAATAGATAGGTTCTCTTGACTTTGCATTCAAGCCATTTAATTAAGCTTAATTGGCTCGAGTATTTCATTCGACGTAGAAGCGAACATTAATATCTAAAAAACCACGAAAGAGAAGACACGTCGGATGATACTAAAGAATGTGTATATCCTTGACCTCTTAACGTTTTCTCACTTCGAGTAAAAGGGGTCTCATGATATTTACTAATGACTCCCTAAAATGACAAACTCTATCTAATTTCCTAAAGTGCTCTAGCATTCTCTCTTTCTTTCTCTCTTCCTTTCTCTTGCACTTGTCAGAAGAAAACTTTCATTCCGGGTGACACGACCGAGTATTCGAGTATCTTCTTGATAAGAGATAAAGAAACGTTGTAAGAAATGGACGAAAGCTTAAGAACGATCATGGAAAGAGGTCTAACAATGAATCGTTAGATTCGATCGATGAACCTTACGGCTACTATTAGGTCGTAGAATTAAGACGACTTTAGGGATTATCGCATTTTCTTTCGGAGAGGGAAAAAAGCTTGGGATTGTGATAATGGCATAGCCATATCAAGCAGAAAAAGTTTCGAGAAGTCGTCGATTGTATGAACGAGTGGACACAAAAGGAGGGAAAAAAAGGGAAATCGTTTTGAGGATTATAGGCCGATATCGTTGACTGTAGTAATTAACTGGGATTTATTAAGCATTGGTTAGCATCGATCGTTGCCTTTTTTCTTTTCGATAGGAAACTTTAATTGTCTACTTTTTTTTATTTCTCTATCTCTCTCTTTTTATTTTCTTTTCATTCTTTCTCTTTTTCTCTATATCTATATCTAGATAAATATATATTTTTCTCCCTACTCATTTAATGTAGCCACCAAACGAGAACAGCCTAGTCCCTGTGGGCCGTTGTAATCTTTTGCAAATCGTCGGTAGCTGTAATGATAGTCGGCCATTCGGGTACGTACGAAATGAGATTCCTTTTACGATGGCCCACCAACATGTTTTTCCTCTCACTGTGAGATTCCGTAGAACCTCGAGAAAACTAGGAACAAGTGGATGAAAGTAATAAAGGAAATTATAAAATCGCTGAGTCTTCTCGGTAATTCTCTTGAGTATTAAAGGGTAGATATGTAATTATGGGCCAAGGTCAATGGAATTTTGCGATTACGGTGAATCGTGGAAATGAATGTTTATTATGATTAATGAAAATTAAAGTCATTTAATTTATCTCTATATGAAGTTGGAAATTCGTACCTCTTAGATACGCGCTCGGCGGACCAATCAAATCTAATATGAATTTTCTATCCTTGAAAGATTTCACCAGAGACTATTCAGCATCAAAGGAGTATGGTCGAGTTAATCGAGGATCGCGTAGAAGGAAATTTTCTATGCGCAAGTGGATCTCCTCGTCGTAGAACGTAGAAACTCGTTTCTTAACTGTTTGCACGTCTCATTGATTAACTGGAATACCTGTGCAAGCTGAGGTCGTTTCACATGCTCATCCTCTTTCTTGCGACCTAACGACGCTGAAAGTGGATGTCCCTTTGTTGGAACCTACTGGTATCCCAGAATCGCGCAAAGATCACGAATAAGGGTCTCTTTACGAGTGCTGGAATTTCTTTGTGGGAACCGAAGCAAGTCGGGCATATCATTTTGCGAGCTTATTAGTATAAACCCTTCCGGTTCTTGGTTTCGGTAACATCGTTAACGAATAAAGCGAATGGGATTACTTTCAAAGTACTTCCCGATTATGTAACCCGGAACTCGGCGTTCATAAATGCTTTTTCTCTTTCTCTCTCTTTCTAATTCCCTTTCTTTCATTACCTCTCTCTTTCTCACTTTCATAAAAGACGCGCTGAAACAAAGTTATATGAAAATTCGAAACATTTTATTCCCATACAAAAAAAGGATCCGCCTTTGAGTATTTTTGTTTTAATTAAGAATTAATAATAATAATAATAATAATAATAATAATAATAATAATAATAATAATAATAATAATAATAATAATAANATAATAATAATAATAATAATAATAATAATAATAATAATAATAATAATAATAATAATAATAATAATAATAATAATAATAATAATAATAATATCCATGATAATAATAATAACAATGTTTCTGCGATAGAACGTGAAAAAAAGCATTTAAAAATAAACTACGATGTTTTTAATTCGTTAAAAAAAACATTTCCAAGAGAGAAAGAAAGAAGTCTCATTACGTAGCACCCACCGTTCCCTATTTTAGTGTTAATCGAAGCTTTTCTAATTACATAAATGTGCAAGGGAGGCTACCCGAACGTTAAATCGATTGTGCGATTTAAGTGAGCGCCAAGAGGCAGGAGGCCAATTGGCAGGGGCACCTTCTTTTTCCACTTTCACCCTTCATTCCAACTTATTTTTTTTGTTCCTTCTCTCCCCTTTTTCTCTTTCTGTTTTTTTTGTTCTTTTGTTCTTTTTTCTTGCCTACCGAACGACCGTTATAGACATATCGAATACGGCAATAGCGACAATTTACTGGTAAAAACTAAATTGCGCGACGTAGCGAGAATCCAGATAAATCTTTGCACACGAAACGTCGAATAGCTGATAAAAGCGGACAGCAAAGGGAAAGGGGAAACTCACTCTTGCTAGGGTCGTACCATTGTTTTCGATCGACCATTTAGTTCGATTGTTTTATCGCAATATCTGCAGTCGTAAACGCGTAGTTGCAAGCAACCAGTAATCACGACTGTAACGATTTTAAGAATTTTACTGTAACTAAATAAAAATACAATTTATTTACTACATTTTGGAGATGTCAAAAAATTAAAGTTAAATAATTATACACGATTGGATTTTGATCGGAATATGTATTTTGTTTTGAATTTCAGAGAAACAGGTATGGCGATTATCAAGAATAAAGGCAAACTTATCATTAACATTTTTTCGGAATAATAGAAAATTAAAAATTTGTTTTATTTATTCTCATTCTTATATTTAAAAATCATTTTTTCTACTTTGTTTGTCTTTTTTCTAATTATTATTTAAAAACACATTTACTTTTGAAAGTGTGCTTATAAACGTATGCATCTATGGAATTCTCGTTGACTGTGTACACGTATTAATCCTCTTGGTTAATCCTAATTTTCTTTTTTTATTCGTACTTTATATTGCAAGTTACTTGATTTGTTCGAATGTACACGTGAATATAATACATCTATATACCCAATGATATTGGGAGACCACTGGAAAGTAGTAACAGACGACCATCGGTAGACTGGCTCAATTAGTGGAATTGGTCAAACCGCTAATTAGTTGGCAGAAATTTGGTAAACACATAGGCCAGACAGGATACACAGATATATCGTCGCGATCGAATTTATCAATAGTGAATACCTCGCGTTGCTAGTTTTATAGTTTTTTGGTTGTAGCTACTCGGCTAGAAATCTATCCATAAATCCAGTGAAATTTAAACGTACAAATCCTGTAAATTTTATGTGTTTTCCATTGTTGCGTTTTTACGTTTCGTGTTTTGAGTTTCACTGGTCAGTTAAGCTACAACAAGTTTGAAAAATACATATCCTTATTTGAAAGTTTAAATTAGAAAATAATATTTAATTGTACGAAATATGTGGATACTTTTAACACACACACACAACGAATACAACAATTAATTATTTTCTGATCGAGATTATATATTTTGTCCTGCGAGCTATTATAAAAACCGTAAAAATATTTGTATGATCAAATTTTAATTATTAATAGTTGAAACAAAGAAAGGACATATAACTTATTTATGTAAACACATAAGTATGATAAAATATATTAATTGCAGAATAAATTGCAGTAATTATTTGGTAAAATTTTGAAATAATAAGAGTTAATTAATTAACGTTAAAGAGTGAAATTATTAAATTTGTTCGCCTCGAACAAACTAAAGTTACTCTTGCATTTAATAATTCAAGTAGCAAAAGTTTGGAGGAAGATCACCTAACGAGTATGAATTACGACTATTCGTGTTCAAGCATTTATGTAGTTGTGTTGAACCGACACATATATACTACGTCCATTATTCGAGTTACATTTATATCTAGTCCTCATATTCATAGACTACTTGTCCTTTTGTAATCAAAACTATGAAAACTTATACAAGCTTTTACGTTTATATTTCGCGTAAGTTATATTCCAATAAAATAATTTTTCGAACGAATCCAATCATTTATGCGTTAAATACTATACTTACGAGTCTTTCTCTTAAAGTAATATCGTTAAATCATACGCGATTACTTCTCCATTAATAGGAGACGTATTGATTCGTGAAAAGCGATTTAAATAATAATGGAATTGAAATTACACTTACACTTTGGACTCACTAATACATTTCGAATAGAGTTCGAAGTATCGCAAACATTAATTACTTTAATGACTCATTGATGATGCTCTATTACAGCTATTTAATTATCATCTATGTATATTCGAATACGAATAACTAATTATAAAAAGATATTAATAATTTGTTGTCATTGTTATTATATAAATAGATTGTCGAAGATGAATATATTATTTACGAATACGTCGGCGACTAAATTATCGTTACCTTGTTAAACTTTCATTATAATTAACAGAATAATGTTGCTTCGAACAAATATGTTATCTTCTGCGTCCCTTTGATAAATATATATTTTTTTAAATAATTAAACGTAAAATCGATATTTAGAATGATATTTTGAAAGAACAATTAGATGCGTCTAAAATTGTTTTCAAGATGGGTTACTTTAGACGACGTTAGAGCAAATAAATTATCCTGTCCTGATCGGTAGAATATTTTTAATACTGGCGAACAAGGAGAAAACGCAAGGCGAGCACTTGGCTGGCTTGCGTTAAATTATTAATTATTCGACAAAGATTACTTAACGAGCACCATACGCTTCTGTCTGGCGAGTCCGACGGAAAATTAATTGGCGTAATTAAAAGAAAATTAAAAGTGCCCTTCCATCTTTCTTTCTTTTTTCTCTCTCTCTTTCTCTCTCTCTCTAGAAACCTTCTTTCTTCGTTCCTCTTTCTTATCCTCTGGACTTTTGCAAGGTCGTAAGGATGCTCGTAAAAGTGAAGTCTATTTAAATCCCCCGTTGTCAGCTAGAAAAGAGAGACTTTTGAAAAAGAACACACACCTCGAAGCCCTGTGGATCGCGCCAATGCGAACTAATTTTAAGGACAGTTCTCAGAGGAAACAAAAGGTAAGGTACGAGTACTCGAAAAGAAGAGAAACTTTCATCGAGAAGGGTTTGCCTTTAGCCTTTAGCTTTTCCCCCACCCACCCCCCTTCATCTTGGCGTCAGCTCGCTTTTTCTTTCTTTAGTTCTTTTTCTTCGAAACAATACTAATTGAATTCAATTGTGGAAAGGTTAGCCGGAAAGATGTGGATCGTATTCCTGGATGACAAACACTGTCGAGAAAAAGAGAAGACCCGAGGTAGTAAGTTCAAGCCAAAGAAGAAACTTCCTCATTGAAATTGTTATTCACGCGAGATACGGGCTGAAGATGTAAGACAACTGTTCTGATCTCTAAACTCGTACTCGTTATGACGAAGAGAACGAAAGATTATTTATTGTTAGTAAGGAACAATAAGGGATTATCATAATGCTTCGACGGAGAATAATCATTCGCACAACGTAATTAACCTAATTTCAATGTCTCTTTTCATTTTGATATTTACTTGGAACTTTTTCTTCTTTTATCAAAAAGTTCGGTTGTCGGTCGACGATTACTTGCGAAAGAAAGAGAAAGAGAAAGAGAAAGAAAAAGAGAAAGAGAAAGAGAGAGAATGAAACAATAAGAAAAACTTGCAAGATTACGACGTTCGCCGAGACAAATATTTGTTCCTTGGGCAAGGATTAAGGAAAAGTTCGTAACTAACGATAATTCGAATAACAAAGATAGACTTATGAGGAAAAAGTATATCTTTTAATCGCAACCAAAGATATATGTATATATCTATATATGTATATATATATTGTCGCAAAGTGCGTCCTCAACTTATTTCTCCCGTTTTATTTTCTATCCAAAAAGCGATGGGCATGAACTTTTTCAATATTATTAAGCAAATCCCGAGCATGCATTTCGTCGGAAAAAATCCAATTTTCGAGATAATCCTGTATCCAACATAAAGTCTTTGCGAGGAGCTTTCAGTTAGGAAGCGCTTTTGGCTTGACTGTATTTCAATCCTGAAAGTGGAGGATCTCGCTTTTTAAGCGGACCAGAATTCGTCTTTAACATTTTCTATGAAACGAGACGAAGAAGTGGAAGAAACAGAGAGAGAGAGAGAGAGAGAGAGAGAGAGAGAGAGAGAGAGAGAGAAAAACAAAAAAGAGAAAAAAGAGAGAAAGAGAGAAAGAGAGACAGAGTGAAATAAACGAGAGAGTAAACGGAGGAACGGATTCATCGATTAATTTTCACTAAAGTATCTTCGTCAGCCAGAAAGTTGTACCGGTTGAGTGTAGTTATCGATATTTTTAAGCTCGACGTAGTTTGAGATTCATTAACGCTTGCTTAGCAAGGGGTTTCTTCGAAGGGAGGACGCATAAAATCGCTATCGAGATGGGGCTTTCCTCAAGGATACAACACCAACCTTCGTTCATTTCTACTTCGTCCCTTCGACTAACAAGTTCCCTTCACTTTTCGCTCTTTCAGTTTCTCTTTTCGAGTCCAAATACACCATACTCCACTTTCATTCGACCATTCGTTCATTCGTTCGTTCGTTCGTTCGTTCGTTCACTCGTCGAGTTATCACGGGGTTCCTTTATCGGACGCTACCCTCGTCTAGGCCCTCTTTCGAATCAAAGAGACGCCCTTCCTCTTTCCCTCCCACTCCCCTTCTTCCTCTTCCCTACTCACACGGTAGCTCCAGCAATGGTACAGCCAATTTCATTATGTACGTTCTGTCACCGACAGAACACCTACACCCAGACAAAAGTTTTGTCATGTCAATGGATTGAAGAGATCAACGAAAGAGATAAGGTAGCAGCTTCCAAATCTCGATCAACTCGAATCCTTGAATTATGTTGATTGGCTTCAGGTTCCAAATAAAAAAAAAAAAGAAAAAAAAGAATCAACTTCTCTTGAGAGATGTCTGTATGCATATATATACACGAGATACGAACAAACGAATTGAAAAAGAAAGATATTCATTTTAATTAATTGAGTACGGAGACGGCTCCGTAGTGTGCCATTATATTATAAAAAAGTGAAAGGATGTAGAAAAAGAAAAAGGAAGGCTAAGGTAAAGGTATGGTTCTTCCGGACGTTCCCAGTTGTAATTAAAGGAAAACGGGCATTGGCGAGTCTTCTGCTCAGATTCACCCTCGGTTACCACGTTACCGCGAGCGAGCCCTTCGTTTGGGATTTCTCTCGGTCGGCCCTCTCGAATCAAAGGAACATCCCTCGTTGCCTGGTATCACGGTCAATTTCATTACTCGTCTTCCGGGTCGTCAGGTAGACACCTTTGAATTTTCCATTAATTTCCCGCCGGTAGACCTTCTGGCCATGTACAGTTTATTTCAGACACCGTGATGCGTGGCTCTGAGCCAACACACGTTTACGCATCGGTGACGTACCTTTTAACATGTAATTGAACGTCGTGCATCTGCAGAAATTTATGACGTCAAATCATTGTCATGCAACGCTTATATTATCAAACAATGGATCCTGTTAATTCAGAAAATATACGAGCGATCATTAGATACATCTGTGTACGTGGGAGGGATATTACATTTATGACGTTGATAATCCAACTTGGTAATTGCTAATAATCATTAAAATATTCTATTACCTACAAACGAGTTGCTTTTAAGGTTTAATGATATACAAAGAGATTAGCGACGAATGAACGGTCATGTTTACACGCTTAATAACAAAGATAAGAATAATTTTGATAGCGTTTGTGATACATATAATTTATGGTTCAAGTCATATTTAATATTCTTCTAAAAAATATTTCTATATATATGAGAAGTTAAAGTGAAAAATAATCTCTGAGGAAAATCCTCGTGCTACACAATGACGTATCCCCCAATGTTGCTCGAGTAGACGACAGCTTTGTTCGTTACGTGGGAAAGCATGGATTATAGATCACTTTGTTGTCATTCACGAATGACAATAAAATTTAATTGTGTCGATGGTTTCACGTGCGAACGTGGAAAAAGAGAACGCAGATAATAAGCTCGCAAATGGAAGGTTTTATGTAACTGCATAACTCTTTTCACCATCATAATAAACAAAACCCATTCTTTTTCGATCCGATTAACTCTCGCGCTTGTTACTTTTTTTTTATTCTTGCAGAATAAGAAATATTCGATAAAAAATGCGCATTTTCTATGTAAAAGAAAAAAAAACTTGATGATTTTTTATTTAATTATTTCATCAAGAATTAGAAACTTCATGCTCGTTAGAAAGGTAAAAAAGAAATTATACGACAGAGGTCTCGCAAATAAAATGAAATCTCGTTCTTTGATGATTCACTTGTTAGTTCTTAGTCGAAGGCATTGTAATAAAGGAAAATATACCGTGGCTCGACGTGTATAGGAAATCTCCGAGAGAAATTCGTTTAAATTGCAGGAAGAGTGAGGTATTTGTAACGCAACGTTGTGGATTATGGATGCATTTCTCACGAATTGCACCACTATTTAATTACGTCGCATTGCGCTTGAATTGCACCGCAACGTAATCAAATTCACAGTGGCTCGATATAATCTGTGTGAGTCGAGACACCGGTAACTCGCATTGTTTTCGACGTCTTCTCAATTCTATGCCAGGATAATGAAAGTACGAAATATATCTTTGAATATTTGTATACGCGAAAAATCATTCATTCTATTTTATTTGTGAAATATCTTTAAGTATTTGCGTGAATGAGAATCGTTAATATCTGTGTTCTTTCGTTTATTATTTTTTTTTTTTTTTTATTAAATTTTGTTCAGGTAAAACTTTCGACGAACAATCGAGGTTCTTTAAAAAAAAAGTCAAACGAAATCCAATTAAGGATAAAATTTCATTGTCGCTGCAATAGACGAGTCTGTTAATCGATGTAGAGGTGATAAATGCGTTTAACGTAAAGTCGATTTGATTGTGGCAAAACCACTTGGATGGACTTAATCATCGTTTATTTTCTACCATTCAATGGGCCAGTAAAATCAAATGAAAGTTTGCGATTAACCACGACGTTGTTCTCCCAAGGATCAGGTGCCTCATTTAATTGTTTCTTCCGAGCAGGGAATTACTCTGTTTCCCCTTGTTTGTATGCGTAGTTTATTGGTACGCAGAAACAAGAGCGAACGGACGATAAAGAAAAATAAAAAGAAAAAGAAAAAGAGAAAATGAATCTCTTGGATTCCTTGGCACGCGAGTTTGCGACACGGTGGTTTCATTCAATTAGACGATTGGTCGACTTTCCGAGAATAACGAACCCTTCCTCTTCTCTTTCTCTTTCTCTCTCTCTTTCACTTCTCTTTTTCTCAAGGGACACTTTCTTTTCGGGAATTAACGACAAAATGAATGGCCCCATTTTTGTGGCAGTATGAATGTTGGAGAAATATCCGCAATAAAATCCAAATAAATGTGTCTTACCGAAATACGAAATATTTCAACGCAATCGTACCTTTTTAAATTGGTTAATGAATCGTTTGATTCATTCGAACGATATCGACATATGCACATTTACGAATTAATTGTTTAAAAACTACCTATAACGTTTTACCGTATTACGAAACAAAAAATAATACGAACTGCAAGAAATTTTACGTTTAGGATTAAAAATATCTTCATTGTCGGTGCAAATGCGTATGATATTGCATTTTGGAATAAACTTTAATGGTTTTGTTAAATAATATTTGATTTCAACGATTTCCCTCGCGGTTCTTTATTGCTTTCATTTATATTCAAAAGCATATAATATTTTTTCAAACAAAAAAAAAAATCATATTTTAATGCGAATAAATATATTCCATGATTTTTCCCTTATTTCAGAAAAAAAAGAAAAAAACAAAAAAAAAGGAACGAGTATTTTTAGCATAATTATTTTTCGAAATAAGAGAAAAAGATAGATGAAATAGAAAGTAGAAAACGATCGTTTAAGAAGACTAAAGACAAGTAGTCGTTGGCAGGGATCGTTGGGAGCAAACTCTCGTTAGAGTTTCAACGTTTGCTCGTTAAAGGAACGATATCGAAATGGGTTGTTGCCGTTTCGTCGTGTGTCCGTAACGAAAAGATGTCGCTCGTTTTTCTTCAGACAGTTTTCGCAAGTATCCGATCTGTTCGTTTCGAAGTGTTCGCTAGAAATTCTCCCGCGCTTGTCTCGTTAACGAGGACAGACGAAAGGCAACACCCTTCACCATCCTATTCGGTTACGCACCCCTTCGATTCTCTTCGCTTCGAGGCATCCTCTCAACTTACTTTGCTCGACTTGCCACGTTTCTGCAGTGACAAGAAGACACGTTTTGCTCGTAATTCTCGAGAAAGTATTTCTACTTACTCTGATCGAAATAGAGGAAGACAGAGAGAGAGAGAGAGAGAGAGAGAGGAAGAAAAAGAGAGTAAAAAGCTTATTATTACAAATATTGTATAATATTTTCTCAAGTAAATATAACTATATTATAAGAGTTGGAAAAGAGTCATAGATTTAAAGTCCGATCCCTTTTTAGTTGCTTATTATTGTAATCTTTAATAGTTTAGTATGCATTCATAGCGTACGCGTATGAGTTGTAAGAGAATGAGAAAACGTTTGATTATGTATGCGATTTTATACCACAAATTGATATAGAACGAACTTATTCGAAATGTGCATGAATGTGAAAGGGAATTGTAATGTTAAAAAAGATGGCTTGAAAGAATACAGATGAAGGTGTTGAGTAAATTGAAGATCACATATTTTAGAACATTAGTTTAATGTAGATGTTTTTTTTCATAAACCCATTCTTTAGATTATTGAGAAAAATAAAATAAATAGTAGACGATAAGCTTAAAAAATGAAATGAGCATTTATTACGTATTAAAAATGTGAATTATTTGTTTGAAAAATAGTCAAGGAAAGATGTTAGATATACTTAGGAAGTATTGCATTGTACCGTATAATTTGTGAACTTAGTCTTGAAGCATCGATAAATACAAGGTTATTAGCGTTATCATCGTCGTACACACTGCACGTTTCTCTCTATTTCTTCCGATTTAGAAAATGACCAATCTTCGTTCTTTTCTCGAAGATTTATCGCTTGAGCACCAATGCCTTGAGCAGAAGCGTAATTCTCCGTAACGAGTCGAGACATATCGATCGCTTTCGGATTTATGTGTAAAATATTAAGCTGTAACGAGAGAGCTAGTCTTACAAAACGGAAGGGCTCTCCGCCTCGATGGCCACTCGATGTTTTATCGCGAATGCTTTGTTCCGTAAAGAAAAGAAGTAGAAGCTCTCAAAGCTGTAAAGTCGATAAACCTAATATTTGCACGGGTGAACGATCTCTCGATTTCTTTTCCCTTCTGAAATTATGAAGAACTTAAGTACAGTAAAATTAACTTCTATCCGTTAGTTAAATTTTCTTTATGCATTTTATATAGCGATAACTAATTATAATATAAATAAATATTAAAAATATACATATATATATATAATTTTTTGTCAGTTTGTAGAAAACACTTTCGTTATAACAAGTATTAATAACAAGACATTTACCGAGGTTAGAAAAAATAAGTTAACGGACGGAAGTTTCATTCACGAGTTTAAAAAGGGAGAAAGACTCACGGTCATTCTCGTTAACACAGTACAAAAGAAATTCGAAAGGAGTTCTTGCAATCTGTAATCAGATACGAAGCTGGTGACTCGCGTTGCTTTCTGATTTACTCTCTTAATTTTTACATAGAGAGAAGACAAAATTTCATTTGCGAGTTACTACGTGTTCCGTATACGAATCACGTCGAGAGAATATTTTACCAAAAATTTGCAAGGTCGGACATAAGGATATAATATATTTTTATTTATTTCTTTTATTTTTAACACACACACACATATAGAAACACAGAATTTCCCTGTTGCGCTTGTTGATCATATTTTGTACATACCTGTCGTTTAAGACATACACGTTTCGAGGGAATAGGATAGCGAAGAGCTATAAGAGATTGTTATATACCAGAATTGAAGGATCTCCAAACAGAACAGATATTCGATGCGCTTGTCATCAACTTATTGACTTTCGATTCAACTCCGAAGCTTCTACGGAGTATAGTATTTCATGGATATTTACGAACTGAAAGTCCATGAGAGATCGGTTGCATCGAACCCGAGTTCAATCGGGTAAAAACATGCTTTTGGTACTGACCCATTAGGAAAAACAAAGAAGCTGCAATGACGGAAATAACGATGAAAGAGAAAAGTCGTGAAAGAGGAGACTGTGCTACCGAAGAAAACTATTAGAACGAAGCGTTTCTCTTATCTGAATTTCAAGTTTTGCCTTTTCTCCCCTACTCTCCCTTTTCTTCTCGCGGTCCTCCTCTTCCTCCTCCTCCTCTTCCTCCTACTTATTTCTACTCTCTCGTAAGAGAAATGTTACGTTTGTCGCTGTTCGGTGTTGAAGCGAAGAAACGGAGGTTTGCGGTACACCCGTTGCTAGAAACTTTCATGATATCGTCGGAAAAGTAATTAATGCGCGGAATAAGAGGGAGCAATTACCACAGAGGTCCCATTTAATTTTCGGGGCCGACTTTAAATTCGGCCAAAACGGAAGTAGGTCGCGAGACCGCACTCTTCTCATTAGCATACGAACCCCTATATATCATTGCGAGATTCTTTCCCTTTTTTAATCTATTGTTTTTCATTCTTTATTTCTTTCTTTCATTGGAAATTATCTTATATAATTACTATTACGAAAAATGTTCTCTCTCTCGACAACTTTTTGATAGACATAAAATATTTCTATTCTATTTTAAGAACCTTTTTTATATTATAAATGTGTGCTAAATTTTTTCGTTCATTATGACAATAAAAGAATTAAATCTATTGTCAAAATATTTTAGTTATATTTTGAGAAAAAAAGTTATCTGTAGAAATGTATAATGTAACGTGAACATAATAATAATGTATGATAATCGTTATAAAATCAATATAATATAACAGTGACCATATTGAAAGGCCAGAACTTAAAGAAAGTCATCCTTGGTGGTAAATAATGGAAAGTTTTTACGCCGAAGCAGTTAAATCGAACGTTGAAGGCAATCTGTGTGGTTTTTAATTTCTTTTTGTTCATTCTTTCTTTTTTCCTTTCATAGCTACCAAGGAAGAAAGTTCTCGTCGATTTTTCTCCACTCCATCAAGCTGTACCGTTATTATACCTACCTAGGATAATTTTACTCCAGTCCAACTTTATGCAGAATTTTCCTTGGGTACAAAATTATCCATCCCTAGATTATTATATTCAACGAAAAGATCAAACTGGATCGATACATTACATTATATTAAAGCGATAAAACGTCGGACGATTCATTAATAACTAGATAACACTTGACCTAGAATATCGCGTTGTAATATAAATGGAAATTCAAGATCTTCTTGTCGCCATTGTTTTCGATGATATTACATCATTATATGCATATCCATTAAGAACAAATGATAATACAGTTTTTTGTTTTTACAAGCACGCGAATATTTCGATTGAATTTTAACATCTCATTATACAATCTATTAGCTCCATATTACAATCATTTACAATTATTTGTTTTATACGCGTTAACGAGAACATTTTTCACAAAGAATAGGTTTTTATAATACTGGTGAACACACAGAAACTCGATGCACATAACGTACCCGCGTGCAACTATAATTCATAAGACCGTTGCTGTATCAGCATTTAATCTCCCATTTTCGTGTTAGTAAAAAACAAGAAGAAAGTACGTTCTTATCTTTCACTTTTTCTCTTTTCATACATTTGCCAGATTTATACCGAATTTTTCTCTTTTCTTTCATTCGTGTTCCCACCGCGAAAAATTATATTTCACGAGAGTAAAAATGACAGTTACGGTGAACATCCAACAGGCTTACCACGTTGCTTTTCGAATCGACACATTTTCCAACTGGATTAAATAGAAGAACACTTTTGGAAGTAGAGTTGGATATGAATGGGTTAAAAGCTGAATTCTTTTCTTTCGCTACTCTTCTTTCATTTTCTCGCTTCCAACCTCTTCGTTTTATCGTTCTTGTGCATTCCTCTCTGGTGCATTTCTTAATAATGAACCACTTTAATCTGGTGCGCGAGAAGTAAGTACCGAGACTTATAATTCGTGTTCCAATTTTCTACATAAAATGGGACGATTAATCAGTAGTATAAGCACAAAATGTAATTTAATAAGAGCACTTCGTTTTAAGCGAGTAAACTATTGTGTTATCGTTACAATGAGAGAATATTTATATTTATAGTTTATAATAAAACGAAACGCGACGAAATAAAGAAACGATTCGATAAAAGAAAAAAAAAAAAGAAAGAAGAAAATATTACAAATTCAAAATGAAAAATTTTGAGAAGTTAGGGGATGAATGCGATCGGACAGATTCTAACATAAGATCGGAATATAGAAAAATCGTATCGAAGATTTATAGGACATATGAAAGAATGAAATCGGAGAGAACATATAGTGGAATGCTAAAAATTTGATTTTCGAGACAGCTCTTGAAATATGGACTAACAGATGATGTATTGGCTTACAATGAAAAATATTACTTGTTAAAGATCTAAAACGTCGCAATAAGCACGATGATTTGCTTCATTCGATGAAATGAAAAATAATAATGATTTAAATATCAATAATATAAAATGTCTGATACACAAAAATTATCCGATACAATTTTTATAATTAAAAGAATGAATTAGCTGCGAACGTAGAAAAAAGAGTCTTTTAAAATCGATAAGAAGTTAAGTATATTACTGAATTTAAGAAACTTGAGTCGTTGAATTAGGTACTTTTTCCGTTTTAAACGAAGAGCTATTACGAGTCTGTTGAAGAAGCTGGTTAAAAGAGGTCACGAGATCGTAGTCGTTTCACACTTTCTTCAAAAGCAAAAGCTTTCTAACTTTACCGACGTATATATTTCCTCGACCTTGCCCTCCCTGATTAACAGCAAGTTCACGTTTGTGTTCAAAGACTTCACGATTTGGCAAAGTATCAGATATCTTCTCAGATATTGCACGAGATATATAAGCTTGTACTGACTTATCTCAAGGTGAAGTGGATCCTTGATTCGAGAGACACTTTCGACATGCTCAAACGTTGAAATCTTTGCCGACTACAGACTGTGTTCTCGATCGATTCAAGATATCGAACTTAAAATTATACCAATTCAATGAAATCGGTGATATACGTATCTTGCAAAAGAGTTCAACAAGGGATGAATTAGATCTTTTTAAATTATCTCGGCTTTTATCGAGAATGTACTTATTTACTTTGGTTTTGGATCGCAAATAGACACGTTAAGCGTATCGGACTTTTGAGGTATATTATCGAGCATTTAAGGAAATACTACTGCAAATGAAATGCTGGAGAAATCCGATGGAGAAAAAATGCTGAAATTAGCACGAGACGTTAAGTACACGAAATAGATGCTCCGACTCTTCATATTATGTACATACGTACGTATCTATCTGTATGCACACTTTCTAGTGAAACAAATAAGTGTATATGAGAGAAAAAGAGAGAAAAAGAGGAAGAAGAAGGAGGGAGGTTGGGAGGGAGGGAGGGAAAAGAGTAAAGTGAAGAGACCAGGAAGAGAAAGATAAGAAGGACTTTCGGAGCCAAAGAGAAGATAGATCCGAGACGTTGTAGAGTTTTTCGATAAACTCGAATACTCGATTTGGGCGACGGCCAGAGGAACGTGCGCTTCCACGTCGATGATGGCTGTTTATGGCTCGCGTTATCCACTCGAGACGATACACGGCGTGTCTGGGTTGCTCGTAGGACGTATCCACCAAAAATAAATTCGAAGACTCGAACTCTCGCGGAAGTAGGAAAGTTTGAAAACTAATCTGGACTATCCGGATGCGAGAGCAAACTTTTGGGAAAGTCATTAAACCGAGAATGATCCGTGCGTTAACCGTTCTTGTTGAAAATTACGTAAGTAATACATAGACACATAGGGATAATATGGATACGTTCGCGATGCGGTATTTCCATAAAAATATTTAAAGAATAAAAAACTAAAGTACCGGTAGTAGTACGCTGCTCAAATTTAGACCACGACTAGAGAGAACGTTCTTTTATCGTGGACAACAAATTTACAACTGTTCACGATAACCAGCCCACGAGTGCAGCGATTGTGAAAGCGAGACAGATAGCAGGTGCTACGTGACGTTCGCCAGTTACGAAACTAACGAGTTGCGAGAAGCCGTGACATGTATATTCAAGAGAATCGTCACGATTTTAATGAATTTTCTCACTCGCTAAGTATGACTTACGAGCATTATTTAATCTCGATTTAATTAATATAAGCCGAAAACTCTCTTATCTGATATCGATTGTTCAGTTAATACATACAATCAAATTGAAAATGTTATAATTGACGTAACATTAATTATCTTTCACTCTCTCTTAAAAGTGATTATTGGAAATTATATATACTTTCATTGATCAAACAGAGTCACAACGAAAATTTTATTCTTTCTAATATAAGATTTTACTTTCTCAAATATTTTATTGATTTTTATAATCACAGCAGAGAGACATGTAATCGTACGCACGTAAATATTAACGTTCTTTATGCACCTGGGTAGATATTTTTTTGAATATCACACACTACTCGTTTCCCGACGAAACGAAGAATCATGAGTGGAATTTTACGGGGTTTTTTCGAGTCGACGAACGATTATTGCAAATTGATCGTCACGAGCATGGGGCACGTACGCGACTACAGGATTCGCGTGTCACGTTCGAAAAGACGAATGTTCAAGTACTCGTTGTCTCTTTTTTTTGTTTTTTTTTTTTATTTTATTTATTTCTTTTTTTTAACAAATTGTAGTAGGACCCACGTTACAGATCGAGGACCATTAAAAAAGATATTCTACTTTAAATTACCCATATTTGTCTTCCCTAGTGTTTTGTTCCTTTTTTCAAACGTTCCAACCATCATGTTGCTTTTAACGTTGTACTACCGCCGACGAAAAATAAAAATGCTATTCATGCCAGCCACATTTTCAGACATTTTTTTTCATTGCTACCATAGTTTATTCTTATAAACAACTCTTTATAAGACGATAACAAAATTATTTAAAATATTGTCAGAAAGTTATTATTACTTTAATGTTGTTTGAAGTACTGCTTGTTAGTTTTTCGAAAAGTTTTATAAGGTAATGTTGCTTCAAAAATATTATATTTCTTGAATTTCCTAACTAATATTTCAACGTTCCAACTCGTTTATATATATACACAAATATTTTTTATTCGTGACTTTTTAAAGAGAAAACATTCATTTTATTGTTAAGTTGAACGCGCTTATATTCTAATGTATATATTATACAATTATTTATTATGCACGATGAAAAGCAAAATACAAATTATTGCAGAACTGAAATTCTCTTGGAATATTACTATTTTCAGATAAATAGTACTTGAACGTGGCCTACTTCGTTGAAAATGGTTTTTTGCATTGAAGTTGAGAAGCCGGAAGGAATTACTAACAAGCAAGACTTAACTCTTTCTTCTAAAATCTAGAAACAGGTATTAAATACCTTAGATTGAAAGTATTAACGATAGAAGAAAACGTAGAAATGTTTTTCATTGTCATTAAATTCAATAATACGTCAATAATAGCTTCATTCCAAACTTAATTAAATTACATCGAGTAATCACGAATGGCTTCCTATCAATTCAATCTATTAGATTGATGAGGCTGCATATTAAACAGAATATTTTACCGCTATTGATCTGAATTTTTGAAATTTTGAATCTGAAAATTTTACAAGATAACCATGCAAAAAAAATTACGACATCAGTATTACTTATTAGATATAATTTTAATTATGATTATAATAATTAGTGTCTTATACTTTTCATGTGCCTTATCGAATGATCAATGTTAATAAAAATAAAAAAAAGAACATGGCCGATGATAGTTAATAGTAAAGGAAATAAATATAAATAGCGTAATTTTAAACAAATATGCGATACTTTCAGAAAGATATGATTAATTTTCTATCTATATTGTTCATTGGTGAGAACCTGAATTGATCTCTCGACGGGGAAAGAAAATTCAATTGACTAGACATGAAAAATTCCATTGCTTATTGCGTCTGGAGAAATACGCGAGCGTACGCAGAGAAGAGAACGAGAAAAAGGAGAAAAAGGGAGAAAAAGGGGGAAAGAGATAAATAGATAGATAGATAAAAAGAAAAGTGGAATGAAAAAGAAATTGGGAGAGAGTGAGAGAGAAAGGAAAAATAAAAGAAAGAAAGAAAGAAATAAAGAAAGAAAGATAGAAAGAAAAGAAAAGAAAGTACGAAGAAGGTAAAAACCCACGTTTGATTTTATATCGGTATCGCTTTTACGAATTCCCATAGTACGATACGAAAAAACGAAAAAACTCTTCCGTTTCCCCTCCTTCTTGTCCTGCTTCCCAACCCCTATCCCCTTCAGTCCTTCTCTTCTTCCTCCAATACGCCCAACATCGAAGCACCGTGCCGATTTGTAAATCGATTAAAGTGTTAAAGTGGCGGCAATGTTCTCCGTGCTAAGCTAAAAACGAACGGCGTTAACGCGTGAACGTCTATCGACACCATCTGCTTCAATGAGTTATCGAAGGACCGCCACAATTGTCAGACGAAAGACTAGATATAGTCGCCGTATAATCGAATTTCCGCCCCTTGCCTCTCATCTACGCTTTTATTACATCAAATCATGTCGATCGGTTGTAGCGAGTGAGCGAAATTGAAATTTGCAACGAAAGAGAGGATGAGAGAGAGAGAGAGAGAGAGAGAGAGAGAGAGAGAAAGATAAAAGACAGAGAAAATTACTCATTGTTGAGTTTTCGATTTTTTGAAATAAAGAACGTATTGTACTTTTATACTATTCCTGCAAATTATTTTCCTTTCTTTTTTTTTTTGTTAATACAGTACATTCGTTTCATATTAACGAATCATAATTCTCAGATATATCCTGAAATAAATTTTTTGTTCCTCTCTTTTTATGGTTTCTCAAATGAATGTTTTCTATGTTAAATGAACGATTTTATTGAAAGAAGATTCGATATCTGATACGTAGTTTATGCTACTGATCAAAATTAATGCTGCTTCTCTACTAATTCTTTTTTATTGGAAAGTATACAAAATATTAATTAGGGAACAAGAAGTATTTCCCTTAATTATATAATATATGAAATTACACAATATAATATATTATAACAAATATAATAAATGATAATAATAATAATAATATTGTATTAATAATATTGTATAATAAATAATATAATAATAAATATAATAATAATAAAATAATAATAATAATAATAAATATAATAAAAGTTTCTGTAAATATTTTTTATACTAAGAAAGAGAGTGAATAGACTTTAATGACTCTTATATTAAATTAAAGTACACCCTTTTCCCTTCGTGTAAAATACCTTATCGTGTTATAAATCGATTTGCAAATGTTCAGGCTATATTTTCTAGACATTAGTTAGACAGATATTCATAGAGATTTCCATGGAAACCTGTATCTTTTGTTCCGTATCGTATCGGAAGATAGACACAGGTTTAGAAAGAAATGTTTTTTTTCTTTATGGGTTGTTTTGGGGGGAGGGGTTGTGTATGGCTGTGTGTGTCTATGCCCGAGAATGTATTCTTTTCAACGTTGTTTAAATAGTAATTTGATTTTCTGTAGAATATCAAAGTATTATGTTCGATGCCTAGGAAAAACTGGAAGAATTTTTCAATTTCCAACTTTGTCTAAAGGCTCGTTGCATTCATAGTAATGCCGAGGAATTATTAGCAATGACTGATTTCCGGCTTTGACGGTAACATATATACACATAAGAAGTGAAACAAAAATAAAAGAAGTATAGATCCAGTAGGATTGATCTATTCGATACACGTGACTCTTGTATTTCCAGGTTCTTCATCTCTTTCATTCTTTCTTCCGTTATTTTCTTTCTCTTTTATATATAGTTTTGATTATTTTTATTTTTATTTTACGCTTTCACAATAAGTATATATGTTACTGAGAGACGGATCGCGATTTAAACGACACAAAACATGAAAGCTCCGATATCGTTCCCGTTCGGAATCCTTCATAAAACGTTATTAATCCGAACGTTTTATCCGGCTCTCTCTTTTTTCATTTGAGTTCGATCGATCCAGCTGGACGGCGACTTGCTATTATTGGCATCGAGAGATAAAGGAGATGACAAGAAGATGAGCGCCTTCGTAAATTTTCCGTCACGGTGGATGAGTTGGTGAGTGTTTGGTACGCTGGTTCTCTCGACAATTCTACAATACTACAAAGAACGCATAGTTTAATTAATTGTGAAGAGTCGAGTCTTACGACTCTCCTTGCAGAAAGAAGCTTTTGCATATTCCAGCCTTATATCACTCAGTCTTTATTACAAATGTACGGATGTGAAGTAGTAAAAGAGGAAACCGGAAAAGCTCAGCGAGCTTGGTCGTACTATTCGTTTGTAACGCTGAGAAAGAAAGAGAGAAAGAAAAAGAGAAATAAAATACAGGAAGAGAGTTTATAAATTGAAGAAAACCGTATATACTTTCCCTTTATATAACTAAAATACTATTCAATAGTGCTTAGGGTTTAACTAGCATCATTTTCACCAAAATCTCACAGAAACCGAACTTTAATAGATCTTTTTTATTTTTGAAAATTAAAGGTGAAACGTTTCTTATCAATTTTTCTTTGCCAAAGAAATGAACAAACTAACGATAAATGTTATATACGCGATTAGGATCTTGAAAAGCCGAACACGAGTTACAAGTCAAAATAGGTCAAAGGAGTGAACGCGCATGACCAACTAACTGTTGTTTCTATAGTAACGATACGACACTTTTGGTTAACCTAAACAACGTTAACCATCGTCATTACGCCGCATGGTTGTTCCAGTATTCTGCTATTAGTGTCATTCAAGAATAAGTGTTCGTTTTTTCGAGTTTAATATATATGTTCATAATTTTTATTTGATAATTACATTTAACTATATTATATTGCAAGCATATAATATTGTAATAAAGAATTTAATGTCCAAGTGTGAGTGTTTAAAAATCTAAGAATAAGTCATGACCGAATAAATGAATTCACGAATCGAATAATAATCGTATAAACAAAACTTTCGTCTATTAATTTAACTTAATGTAATGAAAAATACCAGTTGCAACGTTAATGTATGACATTGTTTATCGAGATGTTGCCTCGAAATATATTATTTCAGGTAAAAGCGTAAAAGGTAACAAATATTCCAATAGAATTCGTAAAAGCGGTTACAACTAACGGTATTCCACGTTGAAAAGACTTTTATGATGAAATAATTCGTAAAGGCGAGTTATTATATCGGGTTCAAAGGTAGTTATGAAGGTACATAACGGGTGCAAATGAAAAAAACCAAAAAGGGGAAAAAGAAAAACAAAAAATAGAGAAAGGAAAAGAGCAAATTTCATCCAAAAGTAAAGTACTCTACGAATAAAACGAATTACTCGATCGATGACACCAAAGTCTTGGTTGTTATTTTGAATATAAATATTATACTTACTTGATGCAAGAAAGAAAAGTCACCTAAAAACGATCGAATTACTTAAGTAATTCAATATTTATTCATGTCATCGGGAAAAAAAAGAATCATTGCCGTTGATTTAGGAATGCAGGACCTTGTGCATCCTCCTTCAGTCGAACGAAAGCAATCACAACGAATACAACGGGTTAATATTTTTTCCCACGATAGAGTTTCGCTACTTCCTCGGTCAGGCCGATATTGGTATCGAAAAACTGTCGATATAATACCGCCCAGGGCCATGCCATTGAGGATTGTGAACTAGAAACAGAGAGAGAGAGAGAGAGAGAGAGAGAGGAAAGAGAGAGATGTATAAAGAGTGAGTGAGTGAAAAAAAAAGAGAGAGAAGAGGGAGGATCCATTCTTCGAAAACTCGAGAGCTTCATTTCCTTCCGTCCTCATTACTGCCACTTCTCTTTTTATCGTCCTCTGACAAACCGGAAAAGGGAGAGAAGAAGAGAGGACTAGGAGGAGACTCTCTGTGTCTAATGAGCCTCTTGCTCGCATCGGACGAGTGTGGACGAGTGTTCCTGTTCAGTCTCACCTCAGTGCCGTGGAACAACGACACTCTTGAATGCACAATTACAAGCCTGCAGAAAAAGCCAGAGGCCATTCGTCTTCTTTCACGCGCCCTCTTTCTCTCTCTCTCTCTCTCTCTCTCTCTCTCTCTCTCTCTCTCTCTCTCTCTATCTCTATCTCTATCTCTATCTCTCTCTCTCTCTCTCTCTCCCTGTTTCTCTCTTTCTTTCTTTCTCTGCTATGACTCGCATCTCTCTGCTGGAACACTGAATCAAACGTGACGAATTACAAATCAGAAAACACATTCCCTTTTTCTAACAAATTTTCAGATTTTTCAAGACCAACTTCCTACCTACAACTTTTCCTTTCTAGAGTTAAAAACTTTTGAAATTACTTTAATAACAATCTCAAAGAGTAAGATCTTTCTTTCCAGTTTCTTTTCTTTGTTTTTTTTTTTCTTTTTTTTTTCTTTTGAAGAGTTACTATATCACTATGTATTCAACTATTATCTATATATCTAAATACCCATATATCGTGTATTTATAATGAACGACGAATATTTTGTAGAAAAATGAGAAAGAAAGGAGACAAAAAAAATACGGAATAGAAAGAAATAATATAGAGAGAAGTATGATGTATCGTGTCTAATGAGTATTTTCTTACTACTCATGAAAAAAGCATTCTTTTTAGTTCCTTTTCTTAATAAAAGCAGAGCAATCCTCGCTTTTTCAGATTCGAATAAGAATGTACTCTGCTTTCTAGAACTCTAGGAAATTGAAATGGAAACTACACACGGCTCTACGTATTTAAAAGAAAGCGAAGTTTTGCTAAATTCCATTTTGCGTAAATGGATGCACAGAGTGAACACAAGTATAGCCTTGCGGTATTTTAAAGTTCTTCTATCTATTCGGAAAAGAAAGAGAAACATAAATTACGAAAAGTACATTTACTGCACTATTTTTAAAAAGTTATCTGTTCTGGAAATGTTTTTTTTTAGTCTAACCAAGCGAGGATATACTTACATTATATACGTAAAATATTCTCGCATTTCGACAAGTTTTGTTGATTTTTTTCTGTCCGTTGAATACTATCAAAATATATTTAACACACACACACACACGCATATATTAGATTAGTTAAAAAAAAAAAATACGATAAAAAGTTAAGAGAAACGTTTTTGTGTGTATTTCGTTTGCAATATACTAGAATCTCCGATATCGTCCTTTATAAAGCTAAAGCTTTTTTAGTAAGTTTTAAAATGTTCGAGACTGCGTGACCCGCGATCGTATTACGGAAAATTGGAAACTTTGTAACGCGAGAGCCATCGAAGTTACAACATTTCTATTGTCCCTGGATTAGGGCCGATTCCGCTAACGCGGTTTAAAATTTAAATCGAGTTTAACCGCGCTGCGTTCACCAATCAAGGGCCTAAACTTTCCAGTTAAATAGTGTTCGAATTCTAATCCACTGTTCGTTGAAACTGGCAGCTAGAATATTCGGTTTGCATGCGAGCACGTAAATCTACACAAATTGCTTAAATATTTCCGAGCGAATAATAACGATAGTTTAATAGTTCAAGTACCTTAATTTTCTTTAATGGCAAGGTAAGCTTCATTATCGTTTCTAATTGAAATAAAAATTCTTGTTTTCTCTTAAATTTATAATCGAATAATATCATAGAAACTAAAACGAAAGATATTTTTTAGCTATGCTACCTGTCTAGTTCTTGTATCTATTTTCAATAAAGTTCTAAATAAAATCAAATAACCAACGTTTATAACATTTGGAACTAGCAATCATTTTTTTCGGTACGTTTACGTAAAACGATCTACGTGTTTCTGGTCTACGGATGCACGCACGAATTTATGGATCTATAAGATTCGCGCGCAGAATCCATAAATCTTGACGTCCGTACATTTATCGATTTATTCCTATCTTCAAAGATTTACGCAACCATGCTGCCCTGGATTCGACTGTCGAAATATTTGTATGGATCAGTTTGATAGGTAGCCACGTATCTATGACTATGAAACGATAAATCATTGTAAATGTAAGACGTGATAAGGATATTGTACCTGATGCGTTATTTTTTTTTTATAACTATTTGTTAAATTTTATATAGAAAAAATGAGAAATAAAAATGTTATCTTATTACACATAATATTTTACGAACAATGGATTTAATACATCGACAGATGCACCTTCATATTTATCGTCAAGAAATTGAATATCTTTGACAATTGAGAGTGTAAAATCGATTTGTGAGAGGTCGTAAACGTTTTATCGCGAAATTTAGGTTAAATGACTTTTCTCGCGAAGAATATCTAGCAAAGTATTATGAAAAACGGGCGTTTGTTGAAACGATTTTTCAGACATGGACATTTGCCGATACGTGAAGTAAATATTTTACAGTATTATCTTGTTTCTACGTAAATACGAGCCTCATAAAGTGACATTTACAGGACGATTGTTCGTACCTTTGGCATGTTCCTGCAGCTGAACGTTGCGAATGGGTTGAGAAAACGCAAGACTGTTACACGGACTCCGTCGTTCAGTACACCGCAATGCTTTTTTGCATTTTCCGATCGGAAAGTGTATCCCTATTTGTTTGCGGTATTTTTCTCATAATTCTCTGGCTCTCCTATCTTTTTCTCATCCTTAGAACAACGGCAGATAATTTGTATGTTATTACAAATATTTTACTCGAATTATTATTACTTTATTTGTTATTAAAATAATGTCGATAACTTGCAATTTAAATTTTACTTTGAACCAACACAGCGAACGTAATATAAAATAATTACAAAACGTAATTCGAGCTAATGAAATTATATGATAAAATGAGAAATTGATTAACCAGCGAGAAAATAAAATTAGAAAATAATTTATAGAGACGTTTACTGTTTATGTTCGTACGTCATCTCGCATTATGAAGTTTCATATAGCAAACAAAACATCGATCGTAGTGGTGGGAGGTAGAAAATTGTGTCAACGTATCTCGGGAAACGATCTACTCTACCAGCCGGTAAATCCGTTTAAACTTATCGTTATTATTGGAACATGAACGAACGAACGAACAAACGAACGAAAAACTGAAGAAATAGGATGAGGTCAGGAAAAAGTTAAGAATTCCGCGTAAATCTGTTTGAGAGACATGAAACATTATTCTAGGTGTAGCTATATACACTCGGACCATTTTCATGTTTTATTCGAAGTAGATTTTTCCTACATAAACTCGCGTTTCTCTATTGGGTCGATCAGCAAAATTCTTGCTATGGCGAAATGGCTTTAAAAGACGACAAATGAATTTAAAGAAAGAAAAATAGAGAGAGAGAGAGAGACTAAAATAGCTTTGTAAAATGTATTTTTATAACATGTGCTATAAGAAACAAAGTACGCGAAAGCAACATTGGGTCCCTCGAAAAGATCGAGTTTACATTAGAAAAATTAAGAATCCTTAAACGAATTATTTTCTTCTATTTCGAATCACGAATCGATGAACGAATTACGTGATACGGTTGACGATACTCTACGTGATTTCTAGCTACGAAATCTTTCCTGTACGCGTGTGTATATAGACGTACATCGAACATTCTCAATATATCGTGAAATATCTATAAAATTTATCGCTATCATAGAGATGTATATAATATTTCTTTCTTTTTGTCTTCTATTTGATCATTGATCGATGACGTTAGTAAAATATCAATACGAGCTTTTCAAGTCGGTATTAATTAAAAACGAACTATTTCGAGACAAAACAAAAGACTAATCGTAGTTATATTTTCACGTTTGATTTGAGAAATTGTGGGATCATTAATTCAATTTGCTTCTTAATCAAATGATTTTTAAAAGTGCATAAGAGTAGTTTAGCAGTAATTTTGAACCATGCCCTTCTCGTTTGTCTTTACTTTCTACTAGTTTCCTGTATAATAGCTGATAATTCAAAGTAAAAGACGATGAGATTTTAATCGAAAGACCGACGAGTTGAACGTTTTTACGGCGTACCATTAAAAAGAAGCGCAACTTGACGTCGACCTACGTGATGGTACGTAGTAGTTGGTATAATCGATACGAGCCACTTTCCGAACTAATAAGGCTACGAATATGCGAACGATAATTCCGACAATGATCTCGGCTATGCATCTACTTTACCTCGACTGTTTAAACGCGAACGTTTAAAATAATGTCGGCTTAAATAAACGAATGTCGTGGATAATCCCTAACGATGATGTTAAAGTCGGCGATAGAAAAACGACTGCTTGATAATAAAGTGCCACAAGTTCATTTGAATGAAAAATATTTTTACATCGTTTCACTATTTCTAACAATGCGTAAAGTTCAAATATCATATTGTATCGTAAAAATGTTAAAATACGAAAACATTAAAAATCAAAACTAATCAACGGTCTAGCTACGTTGAACGAACTAGTTCCCGTCAGATCATCAACGATACATAAGTTTTATGGTTACACATCTACCATTCCCACATAATATAATTATTATTAGATTGTAAAAGACATGACATCTTTGGAAATGTGAGATATGCGTGAGAAGATATTCATATAGAAAAATAACTCGAATTCGTAAAAAGAAGAGTAATAGGAGACAATTAAAAATCAAAATAATTTCATACAAAATATCGTTCATTCGAGATATAAAAGAAAATATGTTGAATTAATGAAACTTTATTGGTATTATCTTTGTTCCAGCTTTTGTCCATCTCTAGCAGTGATAGCTAATATAATGCGTTTGTCAGAAAACATTGCCGGTGTAACAATATTGACATTCGGAAACGGAGCACCTGACATCTTCACGTCTCTTGTGTCCGGCAGCGAAGATGCTATAATCATGTTCACAGAATTGATAGGCGCGGGCGTCTTCGTGACAACAGTGATCGCTGGTTCCATTGCTATGATCAAGCCTTTTCGTGTACACTTGAAGCCCTTGATAAGAGATACATGCTTTTACATAGCAGCTGTCTGCTGGATAACTTATGTTTTACAGGACGAGAGAGTTTATCTATGGGAAGCTATAAGTACGAATTATTTTGTACTACTATTACTACTACCAGTACTATTATTATTATTATTATTATTATTATTATTATTATTACTACCACCACTACTATTCCTATTACTAAGAATCAATTGCTTGTCGTAACAATTTTAAAAGAGGTTCGAAAGAGGGTGAAACGGTGGTAGATGAATTTAATTAAGTCGACCAAAGAGAATTCGCCTTCCAACGTGAGCCACGCAATCTGACGTTCGAAGACTTTCCAGCAATTTCTCTTCTTCTTTTCCTTTTCCTTTTCCTTCTCTGTCTTAGTATTTCTTTCTTTCTTTCTTACTTTTCGTTCTTTCTCCTCTCTTCTTCACTTTTCTCGCATAGTTTCTGTCGTGCCAAGCACAGATTTTCACCCGCCGTAAATTGGATCGGATTATTTATAGCCAGTTTCGACGAGCGTCACGCATGCTTCTCGGACTCTGCTAATACTCGTGGAAGAACTTTTTGATACTCGCTGTGATATAAGATCGATTTTGTACGGTTTAACGTAAAACGAAATGAATTTTGTTCTTGTATGAGTAAAAACCAAAATCTAATCGTCCAGACACAGATCGTTTTGTTTAATAAATTTAATCTATCCGATTATAATTTTTAAATATGTTTCATACGACTTTTCTCCAAATTTTTCGATTAATTATACAATTAGGTTGTAGGGAAAATTCGTAACGATTTAGATAAAAATATGTTCTAGATGAAAAATATGGATCGGCATGAGTTCTTTCCAGGCAACCCGAATAGTTAAAGTTATTATTTTGAGAGGAAGTTCGTGTGAGGTAAGAATATAAGAAAATAAAAGCAAGAGACTTCATTATCGGAAAGTCCAATTGTAATCAAGCGAGTACGTATGCATCTACAGATCAGGGAAAGATTTGAATTTCACGCAAATTTAGTATCGTAAAACGCGTTGACCTAAATTCACTCATCTAAAGACGTCGCCAGAGCGGATAGAACTTGTCGCCAGTATTCTTCTCATTATCCAAAAGGAGTGCTAGCGTATTTTTAATTTCTCCCGTGATTTCTGAACACTTCTCATTTATGCTCGATATTATGTATACGTATATATATACATATCTATCTAGCATTCGATGCATCACGATTTTATTATGAACATGATATGAGATATAAAACATAGTATCAATACTTTTCTCGTTATCATTAAAACAAATCTAACTTTAATTCGAATACTAACTTCATTAGAAAAATATAACGATTCTATATCTTCGCAAGATTTAAAATATAAAAGAAAATAACAAGAGTAAATTAGCGATAATTTCAAACGTTCCCCCGTATCGTCCTACGATAAATTGCTATTTCAATGTTGATACCGTTCATAATTGCAGGTCTTATTCTCCTCTACGTTCTCTTCATCGCCAATGTCGTGATAATGCAAGCCTGTGATACTCGAGAGGAAAAAGTGAAAAGTGCGTTTCGTTCCTGCCTGTTCTAAAACGAGCGTTGAGAGGAATACACCCTCGTGGAAAGTATCCATTCCCTTTCCTCTCTCTCTCTCTCTCTCTCTCTCACCTTTTATCCCTTTACTCTCTGAGACACGCTTCCGTGCTTTCAGGTAGAATCCCAAGCGTACCAGATCCAGATGTATTACATGCTTATCTGCTGAACAAAGATACGAACGCTATCGCCATCCCACGGATTCCCACGAGGAGCCGTCCTTTTGGCTTTCGAGCCAAACTCGGTACCAATTCCCTTTCCTTACCTTTTTTTACTTGTTCTATTATTTTTTTTTTCTTTTCCTTTTTCTGTTTTTTACACATCTTTCTTCTCGTTATTCTTTTTATGTTATTTCTTTTGTTTTTATTACGCTCAATCAAACTCACCTATAATTTAAAAAAAAAAAAAGTCATTCTATGCATAGCGTGATGGTTTAGATTTTTGGTATTTGTTTAAATCTTATACATTTAGGAAAAGTACTGTATACCATTCGTTCTATCCACGATTATTCTCCTTCTACAAAAAATATTATTTTTTCATCCTTCCTTTAAGTTATTCAACAACCCTCTCGGTAACGTAGATCGCTATTATTTCCTTTTACTGGACTTTTCTATATTTTGTTCTTTTCTCTCATTCATTCATTCATTCTTTTCTCAAACAAAAATGAAAAACGTTCGCGTGCGTTGGTACACGCGAATTTGTTTCTCCGAACGTTCGGTTATTCGTAAAAAAATTCTATTTACTTTGTTATAAAGAATTTAAAAAAAAAAGAAAAAGAAAATAAAACTTTCGTTTCGAATCATAAGAAAAAGAAAATATTTGCCAAACACAGACGTCGCGATGGCCGTTGAATTGGACAGAGCACGAATTCGTAGCTATGGCATTAAGATGGAAAACAAAGTCAAGAAAATATTCAAACGACCAAGGGGTCTCTTCGAGGAATTTCTTTACGATATTAATCCGATTTCGAGAGAGGATTGGACGGAAGCAAACCGATTCTTTAAAATCATTCTGATTGTACGTTCACCGGCCACGTTTCTTCTACAATTATTTATACCCGTTGTTAACGTTACGGCGGAAAAGAGAGGTTGGTCCAAGCTGTTAAATTGCTTCCAGCTGTGTGTGACACCAACGGTGGCGTTGTTTCTATTAAACGGTTAGTCGCATTAATCCTCGAGACGCCTACACGTAGTAAGCCCTTCCTCTTTTCTTTTTTACTATTTTTCTCTTTTTTCTTTATTTTCCTTTTCTTCTTTTCTTTTTACGTGTAGCAATAAACGACGGCACGGCCGCCTTGAATCCTCGAAGAAATGATTTTGCTCACGAAGAAGGGGAAACATTCCCAGCACGTTCAGGGGAAATTTAATTCGCATTTAATTTCCTTATGGCTCATGACTCCTCCGAATTGTACGACCTAATATTACGTGACAAACGCGTTTCTCTGTTTCCGCATTTTTTTTCTCCTTTTCTCTTCCCTTTCTCTATTCATTTTTTTTTTCTCCTTTTCTTTTTGATGTTTCCTTTTCTTCAATAAATCTCACGCTTAATCTCGTTGCAGTCGATTAATTGAAACGGTAATTCAATTAAAGGGTTCGTTCAATAAAATTGTTCGCGTAGAAAAATTTGGAAAAAAATATCGCGAATGTCAGAGTTTTCCGTCCGATGGATACATCGAGTAATTTATCGACGCGCACGCATGAATATTTCTGTTGATATAAATGTTTGAAAGAAAATACGTCAAACGGAAATAAGTCTTGACGAATGAAACGTATCGTCGATGAATGACTAAAAGTATTCGCGTTGTATATATGATACGTATGTACACATTTTACAGTCGAGTATTAGATTTTACCGAATAAAAAATATCGTATCGATCAATCGTTAAGGGACGAGAATGAAAAGTGCAAATCTTTCTACTTTGTAAATCCGACACGAATATCGTGTCAACTCGTTTCCGCTCATTTTACACGAAACTCTAGAGGCGTTAATCACGAATCGTCGACGATACGATACGATACGATCGTTAACCATCAGAAGTGTTGACCTCCATTTAATTTTCATCGTTCCTTTGCAGTCTGGCGAGTGAAAGTTGGCATGGTGCCGATACTACCGATATTCTTCGCTTTCGGGACTCTAATAGGTGTAATTGTGTTTCTAACGACCCACGCGGATCGCATACCAAAGTATCATAATGTGAGTTTCTTCAAATTTTTGTTTTTAACTTTATAATATTACTGAAATATCTTTTCAGAATATTTGAGTATCATATTACGAGTCTCGTCAGTTTTTCTTTTTAGAATTTTTTGTTTGAAATACTAAAATATTTTTTTATGACGTTAGAGGATTATATGGGGATACTAGTCAAATTTTTGTTTTTTAAATTTGGAAAAAATACTACAATACTTTTTTTTTATCTCGATGCGAGTATAGCCTTTTTTTTTTAACGTTTCGAAAAAACGCTAAAACATTTATTCTTTTTAACATTTCATCGTAGAGAAAAATGCCTGACAGGTGATCTCCGAATTAATAAATGTAGGTTTTTGCGTTCTTCGGATTCTTTTTTGGTATGCTAGCAGTTTATTTGGTGGCTGGAGAAGTAATGGCCGTGTTGGGATGCATAGGATTTGCCTGCAGTATTTCGGACGCCATGCTGGGAATCACGTTTCTTGCCGTTGGTAATAGCATCGGGGGTGAGTTAGTATGAAAAATGTATTTCATAAGTAGAAAGCGAACGTACGTACTTATCAGCGTTTACGAAAACTAACAGTGAACGACCGTTTTGATATCTCATGACTTATGAAAAATAACAATGCTCTCTAAATTTTACGATTCAATCGTTCCAATTATCTGTTCGAATTATTTTTCACCAATTTCTGTCAAAAATTAATTCATTCCTTCGAATGCGAAACATCGATCATTTGATAAAAAAAGACCAATAAATAACAAAGTCGATCGATGAAAAAACGCTCGTTGATAGAACGGTATACTATATTACAAATAGCTTTTCACGAACGGAGGTATATTTCAATCGAGATGTAAAAATTAATCACCTTCGGATGTAAAGCAAACGTTTCCATATATTTTTTTACAAAAATCAAAATCAAAAAAAGAAGAAGAAAAGATAGAACGATATATCGAACAATAATTAGAAAATATCACAAATAAGAATTACGAATCGAGATAAAAAGGAAAGATGTCATTAAAGGAACGTTAATTAATCCTTCTACTAAGTATTTTATTGTCTTTTCTAAGTGGTACAGCATCCTTTTTTTTTTATCGAATTGTTCGTCCACTTTACCGGCCAAACAAATTAAAACTTTCTTAACTACGTCGTTTTACCTCAAAGCATCGTAATTTCATCCCTACTGTACTTGGGTATCGCTCATTTCGACGTCTCAATTATCGCTTTGAAATCGGAACTTATCCAATACCTCGCATCTCGTTTAACTTAAATTCTATTATTTCCGTTCATACGATGACGTTTATTATTATTACGAGTATACACACAGATTTAGCTTTTTCAAGCATGCATATTTTGTACCGAAAGAAAAAGAAGAAGAATAAAACCGAAGTTTCTATTTGTATTTCGAAGCAAGTTAAATGAAAGTTCAAAAAAGTTTGACGTCAATAATAATTGTGTTTCCTCGTATTTATGATAAAATTGCATTTTTTATTACAAGAACAAAAAAAAAACACAATTTCATTTATTTCAAAAAGTTTCTATAATCGACAAAGAATGTCATAATAGAATATCATATACCATTTAAAAATGTTCCAATCTTCGTGCATATGACATTGCAATTAATACTTAATTAAAGCTCGATCAGAACAAACAGAATCTATAATTGCATTTCGTATATCAAATATAGAAAATGCTTTCTATTTCGAGTAGCATTACCTATTTTCTGAATATAATTGTATGTAATGTAAATCTACGTACACACTCACGGACAGACATGTAATATTGAAATTGAGAACGATAGAAAATTTACACAAAGTTGTTTATTTATTCCGAGAACGGAAAATTATCAATGAAAATCTTGTTACAGATTTTATATCCAATATAACGATAGCTCAGCAAGGTTTTCCGAAAATGGGTTATGCGGCTTGCTTTGGTGGTCCTATATTTAATACTTTATTGGGACTTGGATTGACTTATGGAATATCAGCCGTATCTTCTCCGGATTTAAGGACGAAAATTCGTGTGGGCAACATGGCACCGGGTTGTCTGACTTTCCTATTGTGTTCACTATTGACCACGATCATCTACTTGAACATCACAGGAGCAATGGCACGACGTTCCTACGGATATCTTCTTTATTCGTTATATTTGATTTTCATTCTCATTCAGTTTCTCAGCGAATTCCACGTTATTCATCCCCTAGGAATGGATCATCGTGCGGACGAGTCGGACGGCCGATGAATAATCGAACCTAATCTACCGTTCTCTTGGAACGTAACCTACGAAATGTTATATGGAAATGCTGATGCATTTTTTACCTACTCTTTACGTTAATGGTATATCTATGGATTGATCGATGTCGATGGAATTACCATTATGGTAGAAATGTGAAAAAATATTTGTAACACTCGAATGTTGGTACTTAATCTTATCGAACGAAAGAATAAATTATGTTTCTAATAATACGAATTTCTCAATGTCTCTCATTTAATCCGGATCAATCAATTGTTCGTTTAATTATAATTATTTTTCTATTCGAACTAACTATTCAATTTCTTCGTATTAAGAAATAGCACGAGATTAAAACGTGACTCGAATTCGAGACTCGAAATATCGACGTCAAAAATATTTTCTAAATTGGGTTATTTTTCTTCTTTTTTTCTCTTTTTTTAACCAACATATTTACAATTAAATATTGATCGGAAGATTTTTGTAATGAAAGAAAAAACATCAGGCTCGAGGGTTTGTCGATATTCGATGAAATAAGAAGGAATTCGAAGAAATTCGATAAAATATAGGGGTATCAAAATATTCTTTCGATCGTCGATAAAGAATCCCCAATTTTGCCGCTTACGGCTTTTATATGGAAGGCATAAAAAAATATTTGGGCAAGCGGTATAGAAGCGAAAAGTCCCGTAGCTTTATTAGATCGTTCTCGGACATTTCCTTGGGGACGAGGTCACTGGTTCCAAAGGTAAAGGCGAAGATAAAACGTGGCTACGATAAGGTAAAAATAAGAGTCACGTTCGTAGTCACTAGCCTTCGCTAACTCTACTCGTCTTCTTACATTTTGCATGCTTCTGTACATCATGGGAATCTCTCTCGTTGGCGGCGTACACGAGTGTAATTGAATCTGTTATTAGAGAAGGGACGAGAGAGAAACCATCGTTGTCACGTCGAGACACTTTTTATGAACCCTTTTGTAATTTAAAGAAGAGTCTTCTCTTCAAACAAGGAAAAGGGTCTAATCTTCAAAACGAGTCAACAAACAATACGACTGTATTCTCTCGTCTCTCGAAACATTTTTTTTTCATTTACCTACTATACAAATATATATAATTTATATGAGATAAAAAAAAAGAATTTATATTATATATATATATATATATATATATATTCTTTATGAAATAAGTAGGATATAATAGCGTGACGGCTATCGCCAAGAGAATATCGGTGAGAGTTAATTTGAATCGTGATTCATGATGGCATCGATCGAAATCGATGATAATGTGTTATCGAAATGCGTTCGAGCAAAGGGGTGAGCGGGGCGAGGGGTGAGGTCAATCTGAATATTCGCGCCTACAGCAAGGGCACCAAAACGGAGATTATCTACTCTTTAGCAGAAACCAGCTCAATTATGCAAAGTTAATTTACAGAGGAAGCCAACATGATAACTCTAAACCGGTTATGAAAACGAGATCCTATCTACGTCAAGCCTGGAATTCTCTCGTATAGAGCTGCTAGGGTACCAACTGGATATCTAGATCCGTTGGATTTTTTCTACTGTAGTGTAGAGAAAAGGAAAAGGATAAGAAAAAAGAAGGAGGATAGGGTTTAGGAAAAGGAAAATGGTGGGCAATTTGTAAGCGTGCGAGTTAACGAGCCCATTCACCGAAACGGCCATTCGTCTTTCCGTGGTAATGCAATCAGCACATTTCGAGTACTCTTTTGCATTCGTTTCTACTGGCCTCGCCAAAACTCTTCTTCTTCTTTCTCTTATCTTCCTTTCATTCCTCTCTCACTCTCTCTCTCTTTGGGTTTGTCTCTGTCTTATATCTCGTTCCCTAATTACGTAAAAAATTAATGACTCGTCTCTCACCGTTCGAGCCGTTGTCAGGCAAACTCGCATAGAAGATAATTAACTGCGTACCGATGCCTCTACAGCATCGTTATGCTTGTTGGAAACAGGGATGCCTTGTTTTCACCCTTAACCATTCTAAACCTTCGACTTTCCTACTTCCTCGCACTTTCTCCTCTGTTCCTATTCGATTTTACACAAAATTCTCGTAAATCTCAACGCGCACGCTCGAGTACCGTAACGAGAGTCCTCATCGCGAAGGAAACCATGGCGGAATGTGGTCGGATATATGGAAGTAATAAAATATGGACAATGAAAAGTAATGAATCGAATATATTATAAACTAATAAATTAATCCTAATAAATATATCACTTGTAAACAAATATTTCTATATTACTGTTCGTTACTTGAATAAACAATTGTTTAATGTTTGTCGTGATTATTTTAAATGCAATATGAATAGTTATTTTGAATGTGTATTCACGTCGTCGAATGGTCCTCCAATCGATTCAGCACAGATTGTTTTGCTACTGGAAGATAATAGAGTTCTCGAAAGTTACTGAGGAAACAATAGATAACAGACGAGTAAGTAAACAAATAAAGAAGTAGAGAAAGGGAATAGCTAAATATTTAAACTATAAATCAACATTCTATAGAGAAACCATTATTCCTATTCTCGCTTCAAGTCTTATCAGGACAAGGGCTTACATCTTGTTGCATTATAATAAGAAGAGTATTTTCATCATAAATATAGAAATAATCATCGTAGCTAAAAATTTTAGGCTCGTATTTATGATCATTGTAAGTATACCGTAGAAATCACCGTTGGAAATTCAAGTAAGAACGACAAAAGGATGCGATAAAAGTGTCCGATAAATTTCAATGTGGGCGTGGAATGGTGTGTATCAGGGTTAAGATCTCTAGAGTAGTGGAAAAATTCGCTAAAGTCCCTACTGCCTTTCTCGATACATTCTACCCTACTTCTCCTTTTTCGAAGACGTTCTGTAAAATATGTAAGTCAGGGAGGGTAGTGAACTCGTTTACATGCGTAAAGGGAGTGTACGATCGGAATCGATCATGAGCGAGAAAGTAACATTTTGTAAAACGCGCCTTTTTAGTCCAATATTAACGGTCGTATCCCCACCACTCGGCGCCGAGCGTTTACGCCCTGCTGGGCCCATTATCGAGGACATTCGGTCTATTCTTTCGCCAGACGCTTAAGAGAACACTTCATTTT
>NW_014569607.1:0-43435 GCF_001313835.1 Polistes canadensis
AGTTATCAAATTTTAATAAAAATGATTTTAAATGATAGTACACTCTTTGCCCTACACGTACAATATATTTTTTAGCTGTGTGTTTCGCGTTTTAAATACTTAGAATCCCATAAAAAGAAGTGCTGCAAAAAATTAATCTTTCACACATAGCTTTCATATTTTGGGAACGTTCTTGTCAATATTTTATATACTCACAGTAAATAGATTTTACTGAATCTTATATTAAATTAAAGTACACTCTTTTGTCTACGTGCAGAATACTTTTTCAAGTTTTAAATCGATGTGCAAGGGTTCATAATATATCAGTGAATGCAAGGATAAAAAGCTGAAAGAGGAAGAAGAAAAAGTAAATAGAAAATACGAATTAAAACATGTTTGAATTTTCTTTTTCTTATTTAATCAGAAATATCTTTCGACTATATTTATTAATAATCGTACACACATATTCCATACGTTCTTCCTATCTACAACTTTCCATTCTTGGCAAAAAGACGTGTGTACGGACGTATGTAATCGTATACGAAGGAAAGTTGTCGGCGTCATACGAGTTTATTTATTTACTCGACCGGTTTTTATTCGCGTGTATTCAGTGCTCTTTGAAAATAGAATCACTACGTCTAATGTTTTCTTTTAGGAAGGAAGAAGGAAGGATAGGAAGATTGAAGATTACACTAATCAAGCCGTTTTAAAAGTATTAGCTGACAAAGTAAGCTTTTCGAGTGCATTATTTAAAACATACTATTGCAAGAGGTAATATCTCTTAAGTAATTAAATAAATCATAAGAAAATATATAAAATTATTTGTAGACATTAAGAATACGAAAAAGCTATAGTAAATATGTATATATAAATAATTGTGTATCATAGCGTTGTTATTTCTTATTCATTAATCTTATTAACAATAAGTTATGATATTCGAGGAAGTATGTAGAATTTACATGTACCCACGCGTAATCACAGTTACTGTTCCGTAAGGCTACGTATTCGAACGTGTACCGTTCAGGTATTACGGCACCGTCTGCAAGAGTTCTTCAATTCCGTGATGTTATTAGCATGAGAACTTTCGATTGCGCTCGGTCCTTCCCGTTGCCTTTAGAAAGAGGGCAATTGATAAATTAGACTAGAAAGTCAACAAGGACTGAATAGACGAAATATTTGATTTATGTACGCATCTATGTTAACATTAACACTTTCCAATATCTTACTTATTTTAAATGATTCACGCCATTTCAAAATTTATTTTTTTTTCTTAATTAATAAGTCGGAATATTTAAATTTCAATTTCCATATAGAACAGTTACACTTGAAGGATCCTATTTATTAAATTAAAATTTTTAATCACGAAAGATATAAGATGCTTTTGAATAACGTGTACAAAAAATTGCAGAAGTTTAACGTTTATTTTATTTTTTGATGCATTGCTGTAACCTGCCGTGTCGCCACGTAACAAAACTGCTTTCGTCTTTCTTTTTCTTTTATCCCTTTTTCTTTCTTTTCGTTCGTTCTCTCCAGCTGTCTCCTCCTTGCATTTTTACTTTTTATCTCTCGACTTTATGCTCGTATATCCCGCCTACATCTCTCCCTAGTATGGACCGACAGTTAAAGGGTGTGCAGTCTTATGAGTAAAACGTAAACGGTGAAGGTTCGAAGAGGATGAGGAAGAGGATGAGGAAGCAGTGTTTACAATACTAATATTACTGTCATTTCTCGTGCAAACAAGTGCACTTTGTCGACATACATTATGGCCAGCATAGAAGAAGAGTGGGTGAAGTGTTCTATCTTTCTAACTTTTTCCTGTTTCTTGATGAACATACTATCTTATTATAGCGTCCTATGCAATAATAATAATAATAAATTTTTAGATTCAGCAAGAAGAGACATGAAAAAAAAAGAGAGAGAGAGAGAGAGAGAGAGAGAGAGAGAGAGAACAAAAAGTACAATCTTTGAAGATCTTAGCTCTTTTTTCCGACGATCAAATAAAAAATTTCGTACCTTTGTTCTTTCTTCTGTTTTTCTCTTTCTCGTTTCTGATTATATTATGCGTTAGGGTGCTTAACGTTTGTGCTTAAAGTTTATATTTAACGTTTGTCAGAACAGGTGCATATCTGGCATCGCTCTGTTTAAACAATTTTGCATATTTATAAACACGTATCTACGTTGAACGTTAGTTTAAAAAACTCTTCGATAGTATATGTATCCTTAAATAAATCGCCGTCCATAAATTTTAAAAGAAATTGCAGAGAGTGTCCGTTTATCTGGTTATGGTGATGCGAAACGATTTCACATCGATTGATTTTTCACTGACTGTAATCTATTTAAAAAGTGTGTGGATATGTAAACAATTGAATCTTTCTTCCGCAAGGCGGGGCAGTACGGAATCGTTTCGTTTCGTCAGAGATTTCGTTGGCAAGCATTCGATTTGTAGCATCGTCGTAAAGAACTAAAGAAAATATCTATCTCTTTTCACAAAGATCTCGCTTAGGTCGCAAATAAACACCGGAAACTGTAAGATGTATGTCAAAACGTTATGTATAAATATATATACGACGTTTAATAGGAAATTCTGTGGCTTAATTGAATTTTTTTGTTCGTTTACGTATACCTATAAATATAGAGTAATTTCCTAGATATCATTAACCGTTCCCCTTTCGAATTTCGTTTTAATCGTACCACGTGGAGTTCGATACCAATCGTGATTTCAACTCGTATGATTCTTTTACATAGCGAAAAGGGAAAAACTAAACAAGCGGTATACGTTGTGTATCGGAAACTCGTTCTTCTGTCGAAGCAAATTACTTTTCGAAAGCTACCACCTTGATTTTATGATTTCGTTCCGCGTCTCTTGCATAATTTCTCACGCGTAAACAAGCAACGATCAAGCCTAGGAAATTCCTGATTTGAAAATAAGTTCCTAGACAGATAACGATAGTCCCGACGAGATAAACTCTAACTAATATTTAATTTAATTTATAACCAATATTGAGCGCGGTCAGTCAACGTGCTCTTTCCGAACAAGAATGTTCGTCGTAAGTACGTACGCGTCCGATTATTCTTTCTCGCGATTTTCATTTCATGCCTTCTTAGGTATAATATTATATAACATATACATAGATATAATGTTATATAATAATATGCAAAGCGTTTTGGTTCGCTAATGAGGCATTCATTAAATCCAGCTGAAAGTGAAACGGTGTCGTTTCTCTTACACTCGACAATTTATTACCGTTCTAAGTTTTACAAAGTTACTTGGAGAATCGCCCCGACTTCCAATCAAAATTTATTTATTCAGAAAACATGCACTCGCCGAGTGTACGAGTACCAGTGAAGTTCTGATTAATGAGTAGAGTTTAAACTCCTTGAAAATCTCTTTCGACTCTTCAACAGTTCATACTGTTATTAATATAGAAACGGAGTTCTTGTTCCTATTTTCTTTAGGTTCTCTCGGATTCGACTTTAACTTATATACGTGTTACTTATTCGTTTAGGAAGGATGCACTTCTGCTAAAGTGTAGTGCCGCGCGCATGTAGTATGTGTATGTAAGCGGTGTACTTTCGACGTCCTACATTCCCGGAACCTACTTTCCTAGATTTTAAGATCGCTTGCGCACGTCGAGTTCACTTTCAATTTCTACTATGTACGCGGCAGCTTCTCGTTTCGCTGCAAATAACGCATCTCATTGTTAGAACTGAGGGAAACGACTTTTGGGTGCGGCAAGTTTTACGATGGGATGTTTTTCCTCGTTTATACGCGTGAACGTTGTTACCGGAAGAACCATAAGCAGAGCAAACTAACAATGTAACCATAACACGTCATACGGGATTCACAAGACTCCTTTCTAAACGTTCGCTTTGTATGCATTTTATGCATCGTGCTACTCCAAGTTACCGATAACAAATAGACTATTGTTTAACTTTTGATTCCCTTTGTTTCATCATTTTTCTTTATATTCTCTACTTATCTCGCCTTTTAACGCTTGCTTTCCCATACTAGTAGTCTACATACTAGTATTTTCATGTGCATTTTCATCTTGATCTTTTCCGTTGGTCGTATCTTTGAGAAACTAAAGGAGCTCGTATTACCGAACGATCTCGACAGCGCGAGCAACGTCTCGGTTGCAAAGTACATAGTACACGTAATGCGATGGCGTACGTGAGAGAAGTCAAGAGCCTCGATAGAAATAAAGAGAAAGAGAAAGAGAAAGAGAGGGAGAAAGAGAGAGAAAGAGGTCTTTCTCAATGGATACGATTAACGTGCTTTTTTCCCACTTTGACATTTACTAGAAAGGTTCTTATGGCATATCGTCTTAAAGGTAAATGACTATAAGCTCGTAAGTGGTTGTTTTGCTACTGGCACACTTAGAGAGTTATATGTCGACGTAGCGCAATGTTCTATAACGGGTGAAAGTCCTCTTGCAATTCTTCATAATCGCACGGTCAGAGACAAGCTAAGGCAATGCTTTTCCCTCTGTCATAAATTGCTTATTAAATGGAAGTGGAAGTTGAAGAGATGGAGCAAAAGGAGGGGTGCTTTCGTAACGATAGTAAACTTGATACAAAAAAATATGATTTTATTCATTTACAAAAAAAAGAAGATATAATACAGGTCGTTCGGGTAAAATCTCAGCGCAGCGAATACAATATCTCGGGAATCTCTCGTTCCCGGCGGCACTCTCATTTATTTTCGTTCTTTCTATCGAGCGAAATTTTTCTCTAGAGTTTAACGTGTACCTACGAGTAGAGCATTCCATCTTCCTCGTGGGACGTACGCGGTGGTTTTCTCTCTCTTTCTCTCTCTCTCTCTCTCCGACGGTGGTGCGCGGTTTTCATCGAAAGTAGAAAGAAGAAGAGAGTTTGCGGTGGTGGAGGAGGGATAGGAGAAGAAGAAGGAAAAACACGGAAAGTTGTGAGGTCCCTGTTGGTCGCGTAGTGCTATATCACAGCTCGATCTCAGTGATGACCGTAGCCACCGAGTTCGAGCTCGTGTCCACCACCGTAACCACCGTCGCCAAATCCACCGCCAAATCCACCGCCAAAACCACCACCTCCGTGATGATCCTCGAGTACCACGGGATAAGGTTCTTTCACGACTACTGGGACTTTAACAGGATAGGGTACGGGTTTAGACACGGTGTAGGGAACCTTGACTGGTACCTTGACTGGATAGGGCACTTTGATGGGAACCTTGACTGGTACCTTGACGGGATAAGGTACTGGTTTATCCACTGGATAGGGTACGTGCTTCTCGACGGTCACCGGGTAAGGTGCCGGCACGTGGACGGGAACTGGTCGATCGATGGGTACCTTAACCGGTACTTTTACCGGATAAGGTACATGCTTTTCAACCTCGACTGGATACGGTGCCGGGACATGTACTTGTTTCGTTATCGTCACCGCTGGAATATGTTCGGTCGAGATATGTTCGCCTCCTCCGAAGCCGCCACCACCACCACCACCGCCGCCAAAGCCGCCTCCTCCTCCGAAGCCATGACCTCCGCCGAATCCATGACCTCCTCCAAAACCTCCCCCGAAACTGTGACTTCCCAGGCTCAGTTCGAGGCCACGCTTCGTTTTCTCATCCTTTTTTTCAACGTTAGTCTCACTTTTCTTTGTTTCCTCGGCCACGGCCATCAAAACCAGGCTGCTGCACAAGAGTAGCACCTGCAAAATATCAATATTCGTTTCGCATTAACTTTCTAATTTCTTTTTCTTTTGCTCGTTACTTCGCGACAGAATTTCCGGTTAAGGTAAAAGAGAGAGAGAGAGAGAGAGAGAGAGAGAGAGAGAGAGAGAGAGAGAGAGAGAGAAAGAAAGAATTTCAGAGAACCTGTTTCGAAAATTATTTGAATCATTATTATTATTGTTTGTAAACGTAATAAAAAAAAAAGGCACGTTTATCTCTCCCGAGTCTGAAATAAACTCCTTAACCGAGAGCGGAGGGCTCTCCCACGAATGGTGTGATTCGAGAGGCGGCGGCAGTCGCTACTCACTTTCAGCTTCTCGGTGCTGTACATGTTGGTCGTCAGTGAGCACACTGGCTTCTCTATGGGCTACTCTGGCTTTTATAGGGGGACGCAACTAGCAGCGGCCCGTCCGTACGGGCAACTCGAGCGTGCCGATGAAATTATTGCCGAGTAGGAAGTTAATGGAAGGAAAGAAGGAACAACAACTTGCCGGATAACGCTTTTCTCAAAATTTCTTCATCTCATCTTCTTTTGCTACTTTCAATTCTTTCTCTCCCTCCCGCTTTATTTTTCTTCTTTTATCCGTTTATCCGAATTTCGAGATATTCGAGTTTCGGTTTTCAAGCTTTTGTTGTTGTTGTAAGACGAATCTCTCTTTACTTTTAAATTGTTAATTATTGTTTATATGAGAAAAAGCATGTAAAAAAATGAAATGAAAAAATATAACCAGCATATCCGAGAGAAGAAGAAGCAGCTTATTGCGCATAACGTTCAACTGGTAAAGAAAGGAAAAAGGGGGGGGGGCCCTTGTCGATTCTGTCGAATAGAGAACATAGAAAACCTTTCTGCAGACGTGACATGCATTTTTCCCAAGTTCCCGACGTACGAATATTATCGATAGAAGAGAGTGCTATTTATTATTAATCGCAATGCTAAAACGTTCGACATAATTGCTAAATTTCTATTTCCATTTTTCCCTCATTTTAGTTGAAGGAGCTTTTGACTATAGTCTTAATAACGGAGCAACGGAGACAGTAACTAATTATGGCTATAATCAGATATCATTTTTAATCCGATTACGTTTAACAAAGGGATGTTTCGTTTCTTGGTAGCACCACGGGGAACTTGATTAATATTACTAGCTCGTATAAGCTGCGAAAGAAGCTATTTAGTTTTTCTTTCATAATGTTTTAATCGCATTGCTTACGAGCTAATTCAATTTTATTTTGATTTGGATTTTTATTTGGAGGAAAACAAAGATAGGTAAAATAATAGTCTTCAGCTCTAGGAATTGAAATAGTTCTCTTAATCATCGTTGCGATCTGTCAATTACGTTGCACGCTTCTTCGGTCGTATGATAATCGTTATTGCATAAATCCTCGAGGTTTTCTCTCATCGCTTTACGACGCTTTAACGCGCTTATGCAGAATCATTATATTTTTATCGGCTTAGCAAAATCGTACATCATCTTTAATCTCACGCGCACGTTACTTTTTGCGTAATACAATTTGAGACGAGTGTGGCGAAAGGAGGTAGCTACGAGGACGCGATTTTTCGCCGAAAGCTTTTTAACCATAGCTAACGAAAGAGAAATAAAGAATCCTACATAGACCGTCCTTGTTTAATCTTTTTTTCTAATCTCGGTATGGCTTCCTATTCCCAATTTCGATTGTTCGGAGGTAACCTGGAATATCTCGCATATCCGTGCTTTATCAAGCTTATCGGTGAGAATAAATTTCCATATATCTGAATTGGAATTTGAAAATATATATATATATTGATTGGAGAGTCGGTGTGCTGCGCCGTTTCAGTCACGTACCGCTTTCCGATAGTGAAAACGTAGAGAGAGAAGGAGAGAAGGATTCTTGGATTCCCGATAGTTTCTGTTCGGCTCATGGAAGGAGAACGTTAAATCGTTTTCAACGAATTTACGAGGAAGCCCGGAATAAGGGAGAGGCGCGTGCTCGTTCCTAAGGTATTCTCAGTGGGTTGTGGATTGTGTCACATCGATGACGATTCTATATGATTGTATATGGTATTAAATAAGATCAATTTTTTCTTTAGTATCTTTTTCTTCTTCTTCTTCTATGACATTTAATTGTAAGAAATTACACGGCAGAGTGCATTTGTCGAATTCGTATCTAATAGCAGGACGCGATTACGATGGCCAATACGTTTGCGTGTAAGTATAGTTTTAGCTTGGCGCAACATCGCGGTTTCTAGCGAGAAATTGGCTAGGAACGGGTTTTCAAGCGGGAAACACGGAGGTACATGGATTCGATGTCGATTAATCATCGATTATTTTACCTAACGTAAGGTATTAACTCATGGGTATTTGAATCTAAGCTATTATCATTGGTTTAGGTAACTGTTGAAAAACTATCTGTTAGTTTTTATGGCGTACTTTTCCTACGGTCCTCTCCGGTATCGTTACATTTCCGATTACGCCCGAGACATTAGACAGATTTTAATCACCGAGCTATTGATTCGAAAGTCTTCCTGCATTAAGGAACGGCATCAGGAAGCGGTCGCGGTCGTTTTCTTTGGAATTCTTAGTCGAGCATACACATACACACATAAAGGAGAAACTGTTATTTTACTTTGCTTTTGTGTCGGCGATTATTTGTCGAGATAACGCGACTTTGTAATATTACGTATACGGAACTTCGCCGATGAGAAGTTGGGAATCGGCTTTTACATACCCCACCTATATCGGTAGCTGTATGTAATGTAATCCTATTATGTTTAATGATCGATCGTGTACTTCCTAATAACCAAGCGATATTTACAAAATTGTAATGGCCAAGTTTAGGCGTGGCTTTTGTAAAAAAATCCGTAAAAACTATAATATTATGGCAAATCGATTTTTTCCGGATGTGTCTTTATGTTAGGTTAAAACTAGTATTCAGCTTCTATAGGTAAAGCGAATGCGACGAGTGTGATCCAAGAAATCGGGCCACAAGATCACCGAGAATTTTCGCCGAAAGTCTAAATTTCTACTTCAGCGACCACAAACGTAACCCCTTATGCAATAATGGGAAAGGCTTTGGAACCGTCCAGGCCACGACTCTCATGAATATATGGATGGATGTTTTCGCTCAAGGTGTTGTTTATCAAGCCGTTTTCTAGTTACGCCCTTTTCCTTTGGATACCACCCTAAGCCGTTCTCACCCTCCTTTATCAACACCTCTCCGTCGCTTCAGCGCAAACGTAATTTGTGCCTTAAAGTATCTATCCCTAGGTCCTAGATTTTTGTTCCTAGTACCCTTGATCCTCGAGTTTTCCTTGTGGTACGAAAGAAACGATTTGAGTCGATCGATAAACGACAGCGTTAACAAAGGGTGTAGACATGATTTTTTACGGAGCGTGTATTTCGTTACCATCGACAACGATTCCTAGTTAATAGTCGATAAAGGAATCTAGCGATATTTGATTAACGATTTGAGCGCTTAACGAATAATATCGTTTTTCCTACGTTTCTTATTTGTTGAGAATTTTATGACTGCCATCGATCTATCGGAGTTATGAAAAAGTTTCGCCAGTTTAATTAGACAGAAAGGTAAATCCTATCGATTGCTTGCTCAATACTTTTTTTTTCGCGGATTAAATAAATGTGTTATTTGCAGCTAAATGAAATATAATTTTTTAATTGCCCGCGACTAAAGCCACATCGAAATCAATGCCGACGTGTTTCAGCCGTATCGATCCGACTCACAAATTAGTTATTGGCTACAAAAATAATATTGCCAATAAAATTGAGTCACGTTTAATATTTCATCTTTTTTTTTCTACTTTATCAATTATTATTATTAGGAAACTGGATCTGGCAATAGAGAAGAAAAAATTAAAAATTAAATAAAATGTAAATAAATAAAAAAGGTAACTTGTTCGGCAAACTCGGATAGTAAACACGTGCTAAGCCTGGCTTTGACGTTATCGCCATGAATTATCGCAGAATTTATTAAAGGTTCGAGTAAAAAGCAAGCTTCCTTTCGTGGATGACATACCATTTTACATAGTGTCGATAAATTTTCTTTCGTGAAAGTATCGAATAATGTAATTGGCAAGCAGCAGATTACGCCATTAACTCGATCATTTGATGTTTTTAATTTGGATTAGAACGCATGGGAGGGAGATGAAAAAGAACAAAATAAAGGAAAGAGAGAAAGAGAGAAGGAGTGGGAAAAAGCATCAAAAGATGATTTCCACGAGTTGTTTGCAACGCAATCACGACGCAATATCGACGCTTGTCGGATTAACGCGCAACGACGACTTCCCCTGGTGCATCTATCTGGTAATTAACCGAGCCCCGAGCATGATGCCGGGAATCTCTCAATTACCTAGCACGCGTTCGTGTCCACTAAGCGAGGAAGACGAAGAGAGAAAGCTGCGTACGTTCGTTCGTTCGTTCGTTCGTTCGTTCGTTCGTTCGTTCGTTCGTTCTAGTCCCACTACCATTATTATCATCCGTTCTCACACTAACATCGACATCAAAATTCGCCTCGTTTAATTGTATTTACGATCGTAATCATCGAAAGGTGTCGTGTCATAAATAAGCGAATTAATTAGCGAGAGAGGATACTCGAAACCTACAAAAGTAAAAAAAGAAAGGAAAAGAAAAAAAAACGAGAAACGTAAGACAATTTCCGTTTCTCTTACTCGATTACTCTTCCACCTTCCTTTCTACCGAGAACGATACGTACGATGTTGGGTTCTTTATAACGAGCTGACAATTTTCTCTAAAATTATGCGTTACCAAAAACTTTCTTCGCCGGTTTGAAATGAACGGGAATTACATAACGCAGCCGGTCGAAAGCATCGATCGCCAAGAGTTACGTCCGGTTAATTTTACGAGGCGCGAGTAAACGTCGAAATCGTGATCACGAGTGTAACGTTGTACGATCGGCGAAAGAACGAAAGTAAGGTTCTCGCACTAGTTCTATTCCATCTGTCTCTCTCCCTCTCAAAGTGCGTGAACGATATCATTCGTTGAAGCAGCCTGTGAAATTGTAACTTTACACGGAAGCGCGTCACACGTTAGCGCGTTTAATTGATTTACATAGACGACATGACAGCTTGCATTTTCTAATCCTTCCTGAACTATTCGCATCTCTTCGATTTCATGCCCTAGAACGTATACACGCACATATATATTAACGAGAAGAAAGGCGCGGCTACGGGATCTAGCTCACGCGAATACAGAAACGTTCACCATTTCAGTGCCCGGAAACTTTCTTCCGATCGAGAAGGATGATTACGCAAGCGGTCGATCGCTTGGATCAGAATTACGTCCGGTATCGTTTACGAGTGTCGAGTGAGCGGCGAAATTGCAATCGCGAGGCATTGCCTTCTTTCTCTTGGTGCCAGATAGAAAGGGAAAGAAGGGGAGTGATCGCAGAAAAATAAAAAAGAAAGAGAGAAAAATACAAATTGTATTGGCGGAAAACAAATTTCGAGAAGGTCGGACCATTTTGCGATGATTAGTCCACGTGCGTCACGAAGCGTAGCATTCTATGGTCCACCTTTAATACGGTGGTCCGGGCCCGACGCGTATATTTTTCCGGGGAGTGGGTCCGCGCTAGCCACGGCGAAAGTGCTGCTGGTATATATGCCGCTGATTGAGACGATCTAACTTCAGTGTGCACTACCGAAGTCTACCATGAGCACTCCGCAGGTGAGCTCGCTTCCAAGCTAAGAATCTTCTTAGCGTTTCAGGATTTCTTTTATGATAAAACTTATTGTTTATTTGTCATTATCTACAAATAACCATTACGTTTTTCAAAAGTTGTATCGATTTTGTCGCGTTTCTCTGATTTTTCTTTATAAATTATTTCTAACGATAAAAATAGAAATGATATTATATTTAACATGAGAACGATTTGTCAACAGGCACTCGTGCTCCTCGTCCTCGTGGCCACGGCGGCGTTGGCTTCCGAGACGAAGAAGCAGGCGAAGAAGGAGGCCACCGATAGCAAGGACGCGAAAAGCAAAAGAGGATTGGAATTGAGTTTGGGTGGTCATGGCTTTGGCGACTTTGGCGGCGGATTGGGAGGAGGCCACGGAGGAGGATACGGTGGTGGCTACGGAGGGGGCTACGGAGGGGGCTACGGAGGGGGCGGATTTGGCGGTGGCGGATTTGGCGGTGGCGGTGGCGGTGGTGGTGGATTAGGAGGTGGCGACGGGGGACGTATCAGTTCGATTACGATCCACAGAGAGGTTCAAGTCCCAGTACCAGCACCATATCCGGTCGAGAAGAATATACCGGTTCCAGTGCCGGTGCCAGTCAAGGTCCCGGTCGATCGTCCTTACCCTGTACACGTGCCTAAGCCTTACCCAGTGCCCGTGGAAAAGCACATTCCGGTGCCGGTCGAGAAACCGGTACCAGTACCGTACAAGGTTCCCGTAAAGGTACCGTACAAGGTACCATACCCGGTCAGCGTACCTGTAAAGGTACCTTACCCTGTACATAAGGAGGTACCTTATCCGGTTAAGGTTCCCGTCGTCGTCAAAGAATCTTATCCAGTATACGTCCACGGAGGAGGTGACGGTGGTGGCTACGGTGGCGGCTACGGTGGCGGCTACGGCGGCGGCGGCGGCGGCGGCGGCCACGGCTACGGAGGTGGCTACGGAGGTCACGGCTTGGAGATTTCCGATTTCGGTGGATTGCATCATTGACGATTATCCACATCTCGACCATGACCGTCGAGACCAGACTTCAACGATTATCATCTTGTATATAATTCTATTTTTTCCTTCTTCCATTTTTTTTACATACCACCAACAGATGCGCTCTTTCTCTCCCTCCCACTTTATTTTTTATACGCGAAAGATTTTAGATTAATTGCGAAATAAAGTAAATTATTTTATATAGGTGTTTTTTTTGTTGTTGCAATTTCGTAATGTCGAGGTTCTCTAATCGACAAATGCTCCTTTGCGAAACAAAACCCTTCTCTTGAATTTCTCTCCTTTCCTATTGGCTATATTCACTGTAAACGGTATCTATCGTCTTGGATAAGAAAAGGGTCGGAATCTGCTTCCCATTCCGTGATAAACTAGTGGGGCTTTCGTGCTCGCGGTAGCAGCTTTTGTCTGTGACGCATCGTTCGCTTAATTACCGAGTACCGCCCCCTGAACTTATCACCACGACTGTAGTTGAGAATATTGGGGATGCACGGTATAAGATTAAGTTCTCGTTATATCCGCACAATGCAGCTACTCTCCTCCTCGTCGTCGTCGTCTTCGTCGTCGACGTCCTCGTCGTCGTCGTCGACGTCCTCGTCGTCGTCGTCGTCGTCATCGTCTCGTTGATCTTTTTACAGGAGATGCAATAATAAGACGTAGGAAAATTCCTCTTGATTATTTTGCTTCTTGCTATGTAATAATGACCGTGATTAACAATGTTCAAGCAGCCATGGTATTAGAAACTTTGGCATATACTCTAAATAGTTTGGAAATTTTGGCCCGAACTAATTTCATTCGTTATTAACCTTAGAAAATATATGTGAAGGTGTATTATTAAACAGCTTTCGTCATATTTAATGTTGTAATTCTATGTTGCAATTTATCATAACTGCCATCACAAAATAAGAAGGACCGCAAGAAAGACCGCAAGAAGCATCGACTTATTATTATTTGTATTTTCACGGTAAACACGTGCGGCTCATTAAGTACGTCACGGTGAAATCACATCGAACGTTGAATCGTCTTAGGTGAAACTTGAGAAAGAAAGCGAAAGCTATCTCGAAGCTCGAGGCGAGCTAATAAATCGCTTTATCACGCTCAAGGAATATTCATTAAAGAAATTATATTCGATCAGAAGTTATCCAACTTTGGTAATTTCCTGTGAAACATAGACGACGAAGGTAGGAAAGAAATGATTGAAATTGGCAAACCTTTCAAGAGTCTTAACTGATGGGGGCTTGAATAACGTTTACCTTACCATGCAACGCATTTATATATAATACACCTATGCATATAAAAATGAAGTATGAAAGATAAAAGGAATACTCGAAGGTTTGTAAGTTTGAAAAACAAGCGTAGAACGCAAGCGCTGTGTTGGGCGTCGCGATGTCTCGTCAGTGTTGGAATGGCATCGCCGTCGCCACGTACGTCCGGTTTTTTGAATGATGCATTTTACCGTATGCTTCTCAAACCACACGCTTTTCTATAGCGACAACATCGTTGAAGATTTAATTGTTAATTGCATTCGGATTTTATCGCTCGATTTACAGAACAAAGTAATTTGCATTTTTAACGGTTCACTGGATACAATTATTATTATTTTTTCTTTCCATATAGGGGAAAATTCGAGGGAAATTGCTCGGTTAATTATAAATGTTAGTGTTATTACGAGCAGGTTTGATGTAAAGATACAAAAGATAAATAACGAAATGAAAAAATTACATTTTCTTTTCTTTAAATCTACATGATATATGTGTGTCTACTGTTCGATCAGTGAATTTAGAATATGATCTCAAGTTAACTGTTCCGTAGTTTAATGTAATATTCCTCTTCCGTAATATTAATTATTTGTTAGATAATCATAGCGAATTGTATTTCCTAGGAGTCTGATTTTAAAGTACCATTTAGCTTGCTGAATCATGGCTGAAATTCTATATTCGTTCCGTGTAGGAAAAGCCGTATGCTCTCATGCAAGTCATATAATTGCTTTCATCTTATAGCTCATTCGTCGACTCGGGCTTCTGTAGGCGAGAATTTGCATTCGCTTCTCGACTTTCGCAATACAATGTTTCATATACCTATACGAAGATGCAATCTGACTCGAATGCACGAAGCAAGGATGAAGGGTTGAGCGAGGGCTGCAGCCGTTACTGTGGCCTAATTAGGCGCGTGATCGCAACATTAAACACACGTCACGTAGTTAATCAGTGCGACATCGGATTGTAGACGGTCACGTAAACGATCATGCCTACGAATTCTTTTTCTTTCCCCATTCGATTTTTCATTTTAACGGTATGACGACCCCCCGGGGGGGCTTCATGTACCTTTACATGACGGCTGGTAAAATACGTCTTTAATTCTTTGCGTTTTACAATGAATTCCTGTAAAAAATCGCCTCGGCAACAAAGATATCGGTTAGACCCTTCGATTTGCCGAACCACAACCGATTTATTACCAAGAAATATATGGACGCATCCAAGCAACAAGCATTGTTCTGTTTTATCTAGCATACTTACTCGCACGCACACAGCATACCGATGCGAGGCCTACACGTTTGATCGTTATTATTGTGCGATTTTGTACGTTCGATGAAATTATTTCACGTTCATTCCAATTTGGATGTATTTTATTTTCCTTGTTAAAAATGACTAAATCTTAGCGAGCATGTATACACACACCAACGAACGTTTTATACTCAACTCGATTCCGAGAAAATGTTTAGCGTATAAATAGAGCTTGACACTGTTGAAATTTAGTACTGGCAACAAATAGCTATTTCGACGAAAAAGAAGGGGGAGGACACATCGTGTCGCAGCTGTGCAAACATCTCGAAGAAAAGAGCTTAGTTTAAAGGAACTTTCCTACTTCGGGCATCCGTCACGATGTCTTGCACGTTTGAGAAGATTCTCGACGTGACCTTTCTTTCTCAAGAGAATGTGTTCACATGAACGTGTAGACGCTCTATACGTTCGACTCTATCCATAGTTCCTTATCAATATAGTATTTTCAACATTTTTTATTTTTATTATTTTAGAATATATCATTTTTTTTTGTATAGCAATTGAAAAAAGAATGATTAATTGGCATTGGTATTTTTTAGTTTGCGAATAAATTCATAAGTGTGTTATAATGATTTCCTGCTTGTCTGATACTATCGATTCGAAGGATTTATCCAAGATCCATAGAGAAAACTTTCGTAACAACTACATCGTCGTCAACTACTATACGTCTGGTCGACTCTACCAGACGTAGTAAAGCATAGCGTTTACTCCAACAGACGGGATACGTGTCTGTGTATCTACGATGTACGCACCGGAAGCTTAACGGAGGCATAAATCAGATATTAAGCCTGCTTCATACTCGGAGTCTCGTGTTAACGGATGCGTAATGTTCGATCGCTCGGTTTCACAGCCGTCCAGCTGCTCTGTCTACGTTTGATATCTCCGAACAATGTTCTACCAAATCGGTAATTGAATGGCAGTTTACCGACCTAACGGTAGATTTTCAAGCCGTAATATCATCGAGCACATTATATCGTTTGTGATTCGAATCGACGTAAGATCAATCGATCGAACGATAACTACAAATTGCTTTCCCTTTCGTCCTGTACCGTGGGCTGTCGTCGTCGTCGTCGTCGTCGTCGTCGTCGTCGTCGTCGTAGTCTAAAAGATTAGTATGAGATAGAAATTGAATCGGTTGCGGGTTAACGTCGAGGGAATGACTTTACCACCACAAAATAGTCAAATGACCGCTTCCTGTAATTTCTACAAAATGCGCTGAAAATCTATATGGGACAAATTAACGAAGCATTACTTTCCATAAAAATACGTTTACATTAACATTACGTTCCATACTACGTAATACGTATGATACTTACGATTTCTATCGATCGAGATTTTTTTTTTAACGATATTTCCGATCAATAGGATATTAATTTCATTATAATATTATAAAAGAGAAGTTTATAAAACGCTTTAGGGAAATGTATCTATCAACATTCCTTTTAATTCAGAGGGACGATCGATATCACTGGGAAAACGTCAACCTGATTTTTCTCACAATGTATCTATTCGGTGGATTGGAACGACTTTCTAATAATTACATCTTCGTGTCTTACATCTCCATCATGGCGTAATTGCGAGCCTATCCCCTTTTACCTCTCCATTTCCGCCCATTGATCTCTACTTTAAGATTTGTCTTTACGTGTGCCTTTGCGTGTGCCTTTGCGTGTGCCTTTGCGTTCTCTGATAGGAACTCATCGAAGATAGACTTTTCCGATTATATTTCGAAATGCTCTTGGGTTATTTACCTTGCTTTTCCTTCTTACTTCAAAGCTACCTACTTAAATCCACAATTCACCTCAGTACCGAATAGTAATCCTTCAATGGATAAACCACGTTTGTTAAGTCTATCGTCGAGATGGAAGCCGGACAGTGACTTACGATTTGTACGAAAGCTTTCGAGATTTTTGTACACTTTTGTACAACGAAAAGCTTTCAGGTGGTTTGGAATAATACATGTGCAAAGAACGGGCCAGTGTCTATATCTGAGCTTCTCGTAGCTCTCCATCTAGCGATGTATTTGAGTTCGCAATGAGATCGATCAAAGCGTCGACATTTTATATCTAAAGTTCTCACCTACTTCAACTTAGATTATAATATTCGTTGCAAGCGCATTTGTAGAATCAATTTGTTAGCGAAGCTTTCCTTTGTTTTCTACATTTATATACGATCGATCATAAATAAATCTTTAGACACGTTTTGTAATTAATTTATTAACTTTGGGCATATTATTAATGTGTTATAGGAGTTAGGTGAAACATCGAGAGATAAATATCTGTTCTGTTGTTAAAACGATAATAAAATATAAATGAAAATCATTTTAATCTTCTTTTAAAAGGTTCATTTAGTATCTTGGAAGAATTCGAGTGACGGTTTGTACCCAACGATTAGTAAAGTGACATCGATCTTACATTAAATGACGAATACATTAGCGTCAAATAGTTTTTAATTGCAATTATATTTCCTTCGGAGCAGCTGTCTATTGAATCAAGTTTATAGTCGCCAAATTTCATAATCTAGCTTTGTTTTCGTTAAAGACGAATTTTACATTGAAATTAAATTAAATCGTTTTTCTCTAACGCCTGATTCTCCATTGGAATGAAAAGATCTAGTCGAAAAGAAGGTTTGGTAAAATCTATATAAACGTGATCATAAGAACGATTTTTTGTAGGTGTTTATAAATGTTGTAAATATGTATAGTCTTTTGAATAAAAATCATTATTTAAATATATAATTATTCATAACATTGATTAATAATTAGGCATTTATAACATTGATATATAATTAGGCACAGATAAGCTTTTGCTTTCTTATCTGTTTAAGTACGAAAGAAGTGAAGTAAAGAACGAATAGAACGGACGAGAGTGTCAAATTCGTGCAGGCATATATCGGATATCGTTACTTACTTATTGTTATTACGTAATGTGACTGACGTGTTTCGAAGGGTTTTCGCTTGAGTTTGTTACGTTCGTCGATAATACTGAGAGTATCGAGCGAAGTAGATTCGTACCTTTCTTTGTACATATATATGTTCGGAAAGATATCCGAATATTCTCGCGCCATCGAATCTCAACGAGGAAATAACTGTATTCGCAAAGCTACAACGATTATGTTCCTTGCTGATATAATGAAAGACGATATTGCGGTACGTTTGAACTAAACTAGACGGCTTTACATTTCGATACATCAAATGTAGCATGACTGAAAGGAGAGAAGTAGGGGTTCAATCGAGAAACGGTAAACAGGGTAAGTCCTTTTAGAACCTTATCGAAGGGCAATATGTAAGCAAATACATAATGTGCAATATGACGGTTAATATTGCAAATAGTTTCGATCGATATGTTTGCGTATTAATCAGAGAGGGCCAAGTAGTAACATTTCCATTGAAAATTTGGTGCTATGACGTAGCCCGGATGTTTGTCGTCTCCTTCTATCCCTCTTCTCCTATTTCCTATATCTACGTTCAGATTTGGCAACGACCAAAATAATTTGGAGTTTCAGCAGCAGGATAAGAGAAAGCCGGGGCCGAAGGGAAGCCGCATATCGATTAGCTCGACCTCCAGCAGCCTCGACAATTGGGCCATTTCAATTAACGAAACCAAATTTTCCTACGTATGACTTTGAAAGTAACGCACTGTTGGAAAGCGTTCTCGGTTGAACAACGTCGGCCGTTTCATCGGCCACAACGCTTGTGTCACGAGTCTCGAGTTACTGCGGTTTCTACTTCGTCGATGGGTTATTTAGTTAATTATTCGATTGAAATAACGATCTAGGCGAATTTTAATTAGCTGTCACTACGTTAATCCACTTTATCGCTAAACCTGCGACCTTTCTTTATTAACTATTCACACTTTCAAATAAAACAGAATATCAAAATGTTTCATATTTTTGTTTTCCCGTCGAACCAAAAAATCACATATGATTTTGATAAGTGTTATCAAATACTATCTAAAAAGAGTTTCTTTTACGGATTAAATTCTCATCTTAGCATTCTTCACAAACGTCATCCGAAGGAGTTTGTCTGTGGGTAGTTAGTTTTCTCGGAAGTGACTTTCCTATTCTAACAAAGTCACACACATAACAAACACCTATAGGGTGGGTATATGCGCGTACACAGAACTAGCTACCGAGCTTGTCTTTTTATTTTTCTTCTCCTTCTCGTTTTCATCCATTTCTTCCTCTTCTTTTTCCTCTATTTTCCTTCTCTAACTCGAGCTCTTCGTTGTCGTCGTCGTCGCCACCGGGGTAAAGTTATTTGGCTCACTCCGCAAACGCCGATAGAAGTTTTACAAGAATCCTCTGTGCACTACGGCAAACTACTCGAGGGGATGTTTCACGGCCTCTAGATTTCTATGATTCGCCACGAAAATAATACGATGGCGATTCGAATATCGAGCTCGAGCTCTTACCCAAAAGATATGACTACTTCGGCGGGTATCGCTAAAATTTCCAAAGAGTGTTCCCTTCGTGTGAAAATCTATTGGCCTTTCCTTTTTCTAGAAATAACATGCAAAGGGGATTCTCATATTTTTAATCAACCGATTCTTCACTTTAATGTTATTTTTCTTTGATCCGTTAAATCGACGTAAAACTTAATCATCGAGAATTCTATAACTCTTACATAAATAAATAATGATGTTACTTATAAACCGCATTTTGCGGTATTTCTTATTAACAGAAATGTAATCTTATTAAAATAGAGAGAGCTAAATATTAATAATAATATTCTACTAAGAAAAATGATAAAAGTTTGTAACTACTAACGGTTTCATTTCAATTTCACGAGAGAGAATTACCGAGATAAATAACTCGCAAGAGTTATCAAAATATTAAGAAGATTGGAAGTTAGATCAGGTATTGAATATTTTTTCTGCGAAGAAATGAAATTGAACTATAATCTGTCGATTACGATTATTTAACTATTTTTCAATGCTTTTAATACACCGAGTTGAAGATGAAGAATAAACAGAAGAAAGGAAGAATGGTAAGAAAAGAGAGGAAAAAGGAATGGTTTGGGGCACTTAAGAATCGGTAAGAAGATGCTGTGGCGAGACGGCTATGGCCCCAAGGGGATTTGAATTGAATTAAGAAGGCTAATTTTGGCTTAATCCTCGGTTTAATTTAAAATAGGGAGCTGGAGTTCTAGCAGGATCTTCTAATCCTGATGGATAAAAGGTAGAGGAATTTGGTTCTTCTCGGATATGATGACAGAAAAAAAATGTACTAGATCAGCAGAAGTTTCTTGTAACTAAAACTTGTACCACTCGCATCATTGTAGGAAGATCGCGAGGGCAACATAAAAAACCCTCAAAGCTTTACTAGTTTTTAATTACTTACGACTCGTTTCTATATTCGACATATTCTATGCATAGTAGACGATTAAGGATTGCAAAGTTTTAGATTAAAATTATATAGCCATTCAATTTATATTCATAATTATTATAAAACAGAGTGCTATGTATAATATATATATATATTGCATACATTAAATATCTATAAGCGATGAAAATGCTTCAAGCTTATTAAATATTATTGGCAATTTATGTAATAGGGTTTTACCGTCCAATTCAATTAAACCATTTCGGTAAATATCGTTCGTTCGATCGGCCAATCGATCGGTAGGCTCCATATAATCAACGTAGAGAAAGAATGACTCGACAAATGCATCAATGAACAAACAAACGTGGTATATCATTTTAGACGGTGCAATTTACTAATGAGATAGACCTCAAACTCTTTACTCTATGCTTCATTTATTAGAGGACAAATTTCCGTGGGGATCAATTTGCGAATGAACTTTTTAAATACATCTGGAAGGTTCGTTAAAAGTAATAAAGAAAGAAGAATGTCTCTGCGCGCCAATGGTGAGAAAGTTTCGACTTAGAACGTAAGTACTTATGTGATTTATTTACAAAATTATGAATGGCCCGAAGCTCTTTTAACTTTTTTATTTGAATAAAAGCTTCCATAGAACAGTAGTATCTTGGTAAATTGTAAGATATACAAACGACGACGTAACAATTCTTTCCGTCTAAGTCGAAAAATGTGTAACATCTTTTTATTCGAGGCTTTGCTTTTGAATAAAATTCCCTGAAATACGCGTACGGTCTTGAGATGTATTACTTTTTCCTTCTATGTTTAGTTTGTCTATATTATATGGACTCAGCAGCAGCAGCAGTCGAATATTATCGACAACGATTTTCAAATTCTCAAACTATCTAGAAGATAAAACAGAGATTAATTGAAAGCTGTATCGTGTTAGCCGAAGGTTTCAATTTAAAATTTAAATTTGAAATTTGTAAACGAAAAAATGTTACTTATTTCGATCGATTTATTTTGACATGTAGGATTATTCTCTGTCCAGTTGTATCATCTACTCGACTACATTCTATATATATATTTCGTTTATTATTATTACATAGATGGACGGATTGTTCTGTACTTGGATCAGATGATTTAAACAGCGAGTATCCCTATACATATAGAAGCGCGGTTTCATCCCTTTGAATTCTCCAATCAGAGGGGAATATGCAGTCAGTGCCTTGTCATTAATCAATCAGTCAATTAGGGTCATTTCGCTATTAGGCCTCGTTATGCGTCATGCCCTTAGAACGCTGGTCTTTGACAGCCTAAAGTGCAATAGTACCACTGTGAATGTCGATGGTGTTAAGTGCCACGGTGTTAAGGCTCATCTCTAGCAAATCGAGAGGTTTCGATTTCTCTTTATACGGATATATACTTACAGACATATACACAGGCAAGAATTTCTTATCAACATTTTCCGAACTAATCGAAACGGTCGAAATCGCTAGAATGCAACATTGCAAGATAAATACCGAATTTTTGACCATGTATAGAATATATTTATAACTGACATGGGAAAAGATGTTTTAGGACATTTTGTAAGTTCGGAATGTTGATAAATATTTTGTAAATGCATATACGTAGATTCGATTTTCTGTATTCAATGTTTCATTTCGATAGTCCCATTATTTCGTTTGTCAAGAAAATTATATTTTAATGAAATTATTTCTCTGATTTTTTCTATATTAAAACATTAGGAAAATTTTATTGCGATAGTTATTTCTGTAGTTTCTTTTATTTAGGAGTAAACGAATCCAAGAGAATGTCGATAGCTTTCGAGTAGATATATAAGCCGAACTTGTTCATTTTATCAATGATGTTCAAGATTTTTGAGAAGGTATAAGATATATTTCTTTGGTTATTCCGTAAGATGACGACAAAGAGAGAGAAAGAGAGAGAGAGAGGGTATATAAAAATGATATTATCTTGTGTAGTAGGATTCTTCTGTGATTTTTGTAGAAATCTGTTGGTACGTTGTCTATGCAGGCAAACGTACCGCTGCGGATTGTCTTGTATATGTTATACATCATATATCATAACATATATACGTATTGTTATATAACACAGATGTACAAAGAAAATATCATCATAGTATATACACGGGCAATAACTCGTATGTATGTGTGTATCTATGTACATATATAACTACTTTTATTTATTTTGTCATCCTCGCGTGGGACTTTGGTTTCGAAGCACGAAACTGCCAAAAGGAAATGAAATTAGTTGCATCGACAGTTTTGTTCTCGTAAGAGCACGTGCCATTAATTTCAACGAAAAGAATTGAGCTCGGAGCATATGTACATATGTATATGTATATAACGAGATGAAAATATTGGCAATTATTTCGAAGTGATTTGTGAAATCCGATCGCTCGGTAGGAATAAATATCTGAGAAACGTTAGAGTTATTGTGTAAGGGGGGAAGCTTTGCAATCGAGTGTATATCTCATTAGAATCTTGCGCAACCTCAAAAGTGCTCTTTACCTGGGTTGTTAAGGCATACAAATACTAAGCTCGATATTGTGACGTACTATAACGATCCGTCCTCATAAAATTCTGCTACGTTGGTGCACCAACGAAAGATAAACTCAATTACAACGTAGCACGTCGTACAACCTTAACGAATTTAGTTGTTCGATGCTCGTGTTACTCGAGGCTCCTTTTTCTGAAAAAATGTCTAATTCGTTAGCGCACGACCGGCCATGTATAGTAAATTCGATTTTATTTAGTTTCATCAAACTTCAATTTACAAATTTAATTATAAAAGAAAATACAAAGAGTACCGGCTTGACACAGAAATATGTAACATTTAACAAAATTGTCGCTGTATTTATTTTTCATTAAAGATGAATTTCGTCAAAATCCCAGCTCGATATATTCGAGGATCCCCGAGTTTTAGAATTACGATCGTCCTCGAGCCAAATCTATTTGGCTCGAAGCAAGTTTGCAGTTCCTATCCGCCGTAAATTTTCCTTGATAATCCGAAATCTTTTTCGAGAGAGCGCGCGAGAAGGAAGAATCACATCGTGGATCTCGAGACTTATTCGTGAACGCATATGTACGGAAGGAATCATCGAAATGGTTAGAAAATTTGTCGTCGTCTTCGTTTTGAAAATCTCACGGAGGGAAGAAAACAAGGAAAAAGTGGACGAAGGGGCGACAAGTATTGTAGTTCGCGCTTAATTCGTAGAAAATCTCGAGAGAGAGAGAATGAGTACGTAGATAAAAGGTGAGCTTATCCGACGTGATCAAAATATCACTGCTAGCCATTCTCGGTTTACATGCATATATTATATTTGAAAATACTATTCGTTTCATCTTATCAGAGGCGGTAGCACTTTGCTAGCGTCTGCGCCTTAACAGTTCGCGCGCTTTTTACTTCCTGGTTTTGATTTTTACGAAAGAGTACACGTATTAAGTTATTTTCAAAACCAAATTTTCTAAACTCAAATCTATGCCGATATGCGGCTGGAACTGCAAGTGCAACTCTGATTAAACTCGAGTCGAGGTCAGGTAAGCATTTATTACTACCATACACAAGCACCTTCCTACGCACCTTCGGTAAGAAAAAATCGCTGATCCTCTCACCGGATTGTACCCATACTGTTTTTCTCATAAATCAATTTGCGATTTATTTACATTCGCATAGCTACTTTTTTCTACATAAAACATCTTCTTCATCGCTCCTCTCATCGTTGGCACTCGTCAACAGTACTTATATATCTGATATGAGTATACGACAGATCCATTTATTATTTTATTTCGTTGTAAATTGTATTTAGATCAATATTTCATTAATATTTTCTTACTATGCTTTCTTATTTTAGGAATTGAAGTATATGAAAAAGTAATGAATGGTTTGTTAGTGACTTATTCAACGAACGGTTGTAATAACGTCCGACTGTTCATTTCTTTCTCTTTCTCACACACATATTCTATCTCTCTTTCTTCCTCTTACAATGGTAAGATGTCAAATTGTGGTAATAAACGCCCAAACTAGAGTAACGAAGTTCTCAGTAAATTTAGGTATTCACCGACAAGTAGGAGAACCTGTCACCAACTGAACTTTACTAATTAACAGGATGTTGCTAATTGATAACACCAACACTATAAAGATAAAATACATTATGCCATTACTGTGATTTTAGGATTACTATAGCATCGTAATTAGAGAAAATAGAGTGGAAACCTTAAATAATGTCTGTCCCATGTTTTGATCATAGTTAAATTAATATTATGATTTTATACAATCTTTACTGATCTTTTCAGTATACGCAAGTTGAAGGTATTCTGATAGAAGACGATATAATGTTTAAAAAAAAGACCGTGTTAGGTGCTTAAAATTTGCAAAAGAAATGTCTAAAGTATAGTTTCAAAGTTTATTTTTATGTTTTATTGTGATGGATAATAAAAATATGTTGGCCATTAGTTATTCACACACTTGATTGTTTCAATGACATTTTTTTTATATATATTTTATTTTCTTAATTATTTCTATCCATATACAAATATCAATGTTTAAGCAAATGCACTTTTGTTTAAAAAATTACATAGACTTTAACACAATTATAAAATAAGAGACAATTATAATCTTAAATTCTATTTATTAGGATTATTATTCCTGCCATAAACATGCGCAACTTTCGGAAAGTTTCATATAAACAACATTCAATAGAATTATTTTCATAGAAGACAGTGACTCAGTTCAACGGTGAATTTCGAAGAGGATGGTGCATAGATCATATACTCCGAACTTTTAGTCAACAATAGAAATTTCTCTCTATCCATTAATTAATAATTATTTTAATACTCTAATGCACTCTACTTATATTTCAGATTGTTTAAAAACATATATGTATATTGGCTTAAACATTACATTACTATTAATGTACTTTGAATAGAAAATATATAATGGGATATATGTTTATTTTATGTTTTTATATGACTGTTTTAAACTTGGTTTCGTTATCTAGTCTAAACGTAAACATAAATTGCTCTGATTACTTAGATTGTTTTTTAATCAGTTCTACGTAAGTTCTCTGTTACTGCCCAATAATATTTAATTAATATTCATTCAAATTTGGGTCTTCAGAAGCGGTTACTTCCTCGTGATTAGACCCGGGCAATGGATATTACTTACCGTGTAATGTATATCATATTGTTCATATGCTATATATAAAATTCAGCCAAAGACCGCTTACCATAAACATTATAATTGTAATTAGTTTCTTTTAACTTCCTAATTGATATCACATTTTTATCTCTCCTTACTTCCTTCCATCTATTTTATTTATAGAAACTAATTTACTTTGTAAAATGTTTATTTTAAATAAATTTGATATATTTACAAGTAGCAGGAAGTAGTCTAAAATTTATTGTTCGTTGAAATTTAATTATCATTTTACTTTTTTTTTTTTTCAGAAGATTGATTACAATGCACCTACAAGATACCTTTTTAAATAATTTCTATATTTTGACAAGTTCAACACACAGAGATAAATCAAGAATTGTTTTCATTTAATTTTCATTTTATTTTATTATAGGATATTATAGGATTGCGGATTCCACGGAGGACTCTTCAATTCTTCTTATAACCTTTGCTCTCTTGAATATAACTTATCCGTGATTACACCGCACTTGAATTCAATGCTGCACTAACATGAATTATTAATACAGTTGGTTGTTAAAAAAAGGTGGCTGAAATAGCACAGATATACGTCGGTTCTCGACAAATATACAGAGATTAAAATCGCTGAAAGCTAAGAATTTGCACATTTAAATCGTTCTGTGATTTTTTGTATCTTTATATTTCTTTTATATTTATGATTGGAAGATTTTCAATCGAGTATGCATTGAAAAAAACACGCATAAATCTTTTGTGAAAAAGTATTTTTATTAATGAAATTCAGAATACTTGTTATTTAATCGAAGAAAAGGAAGATTAATCGGAATTTAAAGATCGCCGCGCGATACATGACTGCTCCGAAAATATATTTCGTGCCGACGAATCGCGTTTCGCGTATACTTCTTCATCGCAATAAATATATTCGGTGCGAAGGATACCAAGGAGAGACGAGAATAAAAAGAATATCAGAGAAAAAGACATCGAGCATAGCCAAAAGAGATTAATATGCAAAGTAACGGAGCGTCGTCTCAGAGTCCAAAGGCTCGTACTGTACGCGTTTTATCATAAGGAAAATCGATTCCAACTGTCGTACATATTTTACTTCTCTCGTATCTTCGCATAATCGTTGCGGAAGTTGCGAAAAGAATAAAAGAAAAAAGCGGCCCTAGGGCGAGGAAAGAGTAATGCACGATTAAGACAAGCGGACCCCGTTTGCAATACTTTACCGAGAGCAAGACTATTCCCCTCCCTGAAACCTTCCTATCTCTTTTCTCCCCTTTCGCGTCTAACTTAAACACGTCCACGCAAACGTACACATACAAACGCCGCCTGCAGCCCTTCCGAGACGACTAATATTCTTTCTCGTGAGTTTTCTTCTGATTTTCACGAAATTGCTTTATAATTTCAGATTTATATTTCCCTCGGCCGCATGTCCGCATCCTACGAATTCTTACGCTCGCCTATCTGACTTTTATCTTTCTCTAATTCTATTTCCTTTCTTTTCTTGCCTTTATTTTTTCTCTCCAACGATATATATGGTAATCGTAAAATGCTTCCAATTGATTTTTCCTTTTGCATCATTCCTCCGACTAATTTACGAATAACATTTTGATTTCTTAACGCGCAGTTTTTGTTAACGAGAAAATCGCTTAAATCTCACTTAAATATCATTCGCTCGAATAACAGCTGTCTCCTATTCGCTGTTAACGCATCGCTTGCGTTGAGATTTGACGAAGGGATGAAACTAACACTCGCAAAACGAGTCGAAATTAAACCAAGAACTCGTATAATTCGTTTGCCTACCGAACGATCCGTTTCTCTGAAAGCTTATTCTTTCTTTTCCTTTTATTTTCGCTCAAACGAAAGAACTTTTATGTTCGAGACGATAAGTTTTTACGATTAATAGCGTTTTTGTTAAAATAAATATTATTTCTACATGGGGGTATAAAATAACAACCTAGTATCTTTGATAATCGAAAAAATATTTGATGTTTTTAATGAAACTGGACAAATAGAAATATTCGTATACGCATGGATATTGTAAAAAAAGGCAGCGTACAGAAAATACAATATTTAAAAGAAATAATTGCGAAAGAGTAAAAGTGGCAAAATAACAACTGCCTATATAGTATTGCATAAAACAAATATACAAATAACGGTTACATATATCCGGTGTTTAATAATTATATTTTATTAATTTCAAATGAAATGAGAGAAATCCGATGAAAATCGATATACTATTTGACAGAGGACGCATCAAATTTTCTGACGATAAAATAAAGCCGTACGAAATATGGCTTTGATGATTATAGGCAAACTATTGAAACGGATGATATAACGATGTTCAGTACGATTTGGTTCACCTTCGTGAAGTACTATTACAATCCGTCGAAACGCATTGGTAGATCTTGTCCGAAGGGACCGACGGTATCTGCTTCCAAACGTGATTAGAGAAATGCAATTATTCTATTAATGAATCGTCCTACGATCGTGACTCTGAAATCCCTATGATGTAATAATAGCGATCGGTATGCGCGCCATTTGCTCGTCGTTATTCGCGAGTGCCATCGATTTCTCTCTCCGATGTTATTTCCTTCTCAAACCGTCATTACTAATATCGATGATAACAACAAAATTTCAACTTCCTTCCTCGCAACTCGATAAAAGTTAACTTATTTTTAAATAACGCCAAAACTCGTTTACACGTTCTGATATTAATATCGCGTAACGAGTTTTTCCACTTTAATGAAAAATTCCTAGGGAAAGAAAAAAGAAAAAAGAAGGAACCAAACATTTCCTTTCTGTTAATATTTCCGAACGGAAGAAGGAAGGACTGTACTTCTCCCTGCGTATCATTTATCGCAAATGAAAGGACCGGTTGATTTCTCATTTATAACAAGTTTGGTTTACCGACGGTCATGAAATATTTTATCTTAGCCGTTAGAAGAGAAATCATTAAAGATGCATATTCTAGGATAGCGTGGATTATTAATTCTCCTTTTGGCATCTATCCTGCCCTCTTTCTCACTCACTTTTCTCATCAATGATGTTTGAAGTTGGAAAGAAGAGAAAACTAGAGAGATGCTTTGGAAGTAAATAAACGGACAGCGCGTAATGCATACGCAACCGAGTCAGCTACTTCTGAAAACGAGGAAATGAATTGCCTTTGCGATAAGCTCGTATCTCGAGCACGATTCCTTTCCAAGACCCGAGAGCGCCTGTCGTTCCAAGCGCGCGTTACCTCCTTCTCCTTCTCTTACCGTTTGCTTTCGAATCGTTTCTTCTCTCTCTCTCTCTCTCTCTCTCTCTCTCTCTATTGCAAGGCGCCAGTTTAAATTAGACCGTTATCTTACAAACAGTGAACGTACGAGAATCGTTGTTTTTCTCGGACAGGTGGTAATTACTTCTTTTAGAAAATTCTACGAAAAAGGGATAGAGTACGAAGGGTCAGGAGGGAAGGGGTAAGGGTGCTGACATTATTTTAGTAAACTTCGAGTACCTCGATTATCGAGCCCTACAGGATAGAATACATTTTCGAGCGAAACTTTGATCGGTTAAAGATAATAAAATTAAAACTTGCAATAAAGTATGAAATAGTGAGAGAAGTGCGCAGAAAGAAGAAGAAGAAGAAGATAAAATGAGAGAAGGAATAGATCAGTTTTAATGAATACAAAATCAATATTAGAAATTTTTAACTTCTTTTATTTTTTATTTTCTTGAACTATAAATTTATAGATCAAAAAATCTATATAATACATAAAAATTGCAAATACGAATGTTGAAAATATAATCGAAAAACATATTGGTAGATATGTTTTTGATTTTCTACCTTTAACTCTGGCCTTTTATTAATTTTGTCTTCTTTGAACATCGTTCGGTCTCGTATCGTTTATATCGCAGTTACCTTCTTCCTTTTGCTAATCATCCTCTCTCTTCGATTTTATTTCACCCTGTAATATCCATTTTCAGAGAAATATTCTCGGCCCGGAGATAATAACGAAGTACTTTATCAAATCGGAATAACTGCGATATCTATTCCCTCAGATCTATATATATATATATATATATATTTTTTTTTTTTAATCTGTTTTTCTATTTAATAATTCGATTTGTAATAATTTTTCATTAAATTCATTAAAAAAAGAAAATTAAGACAATTTTTAGGTACCCCTTTTTTTTTTTTGATAAATGCATAAAAGCAAATAGGATCAATACGTGTAAACGATAGATTTTATTTTTATTATTATCACCCGTAATTATCTATTGTACAGGAAAATAGGAATACATAAGAATCGTCTGAGATTATTTAACACAACGCATTTCTATAATAAAATTCGGTAATAAGAAATGGAAATAAAAAGACGCAGCTATCGGAGATGTGAATGTGTTAATTAGTTGTTCGAATAACGAAGACCTTTGAAATAATTTTGTCAAAAGATGACATGCGTTGTAGTACTGTTCGTTTGAATAGATTTTGATGGAACACACACCACAGTGCATCAAAGTGCACCCGTCAATTGCGCAACGCGATCCAACGTTTGGCATGAAATGTGAACGTTGCGATCAGCTTGAACATTTTGCACCACTCAAACGATTTTAAACTATTCAACGAAATCAATTATCTGCTGAAGCGTAAATCATTAAAATTTCTTTTATTTTACGAACTAATAGCAAAGAACCATTAGTTATTTGCAGTCATTAGGATCGTACGGAAAACATATGTTCTATCTAACGATTAGAAGAAAAAGACCTATTATTAATAATGAAAAAGAAAGAGGGAGGAAGATGTAAAAAACCCTAGTCTCCCTATTGGATAATTTTTGGTTCTTGTCCACATTTCTATTCCTTAATGTTCTCTCGTTTTTCCTATTGCTGTATAATCGCGAAATTCGCAATCCGATAATCAAGGAATGCAATTCCGTCGCTTGATATGCTTGAAAAAAGAGCGAATTTCGATCGACTTTCCATCGACTTTCCATCGACTTTCCATCGATTTTCATCGTGAAAGAGGCGATTTTTAAAAGTGCCATCATCGTTTTCATTTATAGAGATTCGCGTTAATTGCAAGCATGCTCGAAAGCGATCGCATTCGCGTCTAATGCTGCGCTAATGAGCTTCCGCGTTTTCCTTTTTGAAATGGCTTTCTCTTTCTTTTTTTTCTCTCTCTCTCTCTCTTTCTTTCTCTCTCTCTCTCTCTCTCTCTCTCTCTCTCTCTCTCTCTCTCCATCACTCTCTTTCTTTTATTTTCTTTTTGTTTACCCTTATCTTAATACTATATACATATCCTTTTTTCTTGCTCGCTTATAAACAGTCTACGAGCGAATTCAAGAGTTGAAGAGAGAGTGAAACATAAGAGGAGTAAAAAAGAGAGAGAGAGACAGATAAAAGAATAGATAGAAGGAAAAAAGGTAGAAAAGGAGGAAGAAGGTAAAGAAGAGTAGAAGAGAGTTGCAAAGCTTTTAATTATCGGTTGGAAGCAGACGCTGGCATAGCTGAAAATACGAAGCACAGAGGTAGTCAACGTAATAAGTCGCTATAGGTTAGACCTATAATGAGTGCACAATTAAACGAGTATCATAATAATGAACTATAGAATAATCAACGAGTGTTAAAACTAAACTTTCGTGAGCACGGGAACGTGGCAAGTTCATCATCGTGTATTATTATTCGATTTGAAAGCGTGGAAAAAGACTGTAAGTTTAATGAGAGAGGAAGAAATTTGAGAAGGGCGTGTCGTTCTAAAGATACGACTTCGTCATATTTAATTAGTCCATTCGAAATTTTTCTTCTTCGTTTACTCGTTAATCCTAACAAATTTTAACTATTACTTTCTTTTTCATTTGGGTTTTTGTATTTTTCTGTTTTCTTTTTTTCTATTTTGTTTGTTTGTTTATTTCTTTCCTGATCGTAGGAACATGTAATTATGAAAAAATGAAAGTAATAGAAAATTCGTTCTGAATTGATATATCTATGTACGTCGAAATTGGTTAAATATTTGTGATTTCACATTATGTTCATTATAATTATTTTGATATTTGTATATATCCATGTGATATCCGCGTAGAATACAATACTAGTTATAATCGTCGCTTCGCTTTAAAATCTTCTGTTTTATTTAGTTTTTAGGATTTTTAGTCTGTTACCTGTGGGAGGCAAGTTTGGTGTTGCCTGTCGCTGAGAGGAAGGCATGCACGATTCATGAAACTTTCACCAAAGTCATATGCCATAAACTGCAACGCACATGGACCTTTCCCTTCTCTACGACACCCATGAGAGCGTGAACATTTGGGCTGTAGGGATCTCTGGGAAGTGAAGGGAAAAAAGGATACAAAGATATATCCGTAATATTTGTACATGGGGATTTAGAAAAAGGAGGAAAGAAAATAGAGCAGGTAAATCTCTAACGCAGTATTTTAGAATCGTTCTTATGATAATGTTTCAATGCGACCATTCTGGCTTTATTCCAAATCCTCCGAAGCCAACGGTTGAGAAATCAATCGATGAACATGGGAAATATTCGTTTGAGAATTTCCCTACGATCTACCTTTTTCAACATTCTTTTTTTTCCTCCTTTTTCGTGTAAGATCCTTTACACTTGCTGGCTCGTATAAATTCATAGATTGATGTTTTGTAAGATATTTCAAGCAATATCTACAATATCTCAGCTCGGTTTTCGTTCAGAGATAATCAAGTAAAATTTCGCGTCTTTTCAGTCGACAACTCACTCTCCCGCGAATTGATTGTACTTTCTATGATTCAAAAATTCGCTTAGTTATTCAGTAAATTATTTTTCTTATTTTCTTTTCTATTTTATTTCGATATTTGAAAGTAAGGAAAGAAAGAGGTAAAATCAGCAGGATGTTCAACAAAGCGGTTTTCGTCGGCCTCCCTCGGTATTTCTTAACAAAAGTAAGTCACTTCGAGAAGGATGGTAAATACGCAATTTCCGCATGACCGGTGTGCAACTTTAAAGGATCGTGTTCCTTAGTTCAATCTTAGCAAGACTTTATGTTCGACCGTGTTTTCTTCTCTTCGTTCTGTACCATCTCTCTTGCTATGAAGTACAATGTAAACGTTCAGCCAAATGAAAAAGAGAGAGAGAGAGAATGAAGGGAAGGAAGTGAGATTATGCTAGAGGATTCCACAAATGCGATCAAAGTTATGATAGACTTGAAACGTTGTTACCCGCCTGTTATTGTAAGAAAATCAGTTGCGGAATAGGTGGGAGGCATGAAAAAAAAGGACAGAGTAAAGCTTAACGGGAACGAAGGAAAGAATAACGGAGAGGAAAGAGAAGAAAAAGAAGTAAAATAAGAGGAAGAGGTTGAAGAAGAGTGGTCCGTTTACAGGATAAGTGCAGGGGATGCGATGAAAGTCGCTATCGAGTTCGATGTTTCCCCAGCGACTCACACATTTTCTTTGCTGCGTTCTCGCAAAGCGAAAATCTAGAGAACCGTCGGGAAAACGATTCGGCGAACAGCTGCTTAGGATTTCATAACCTCTTCATAGATTTCAAAGAATCTCTCTCGTTTTCTTTTTTTTTCTTTTTCCTAACATCATTTATTCCCTTTGAGATATAGTAATCAATGAAAATAGTTTCTTGTTAATAAAATAGCTAATACTATTGCTACACCTACACCGCGTTTATCTTCGTAATAAAGAAGACGGTGACTTATCAATTTCTTTCGAAAATAAATCGTTTCATCTATGCACGATAACGTTATGGTCAATTTAAATTATATTTAGAGTTTTATTATCGATCCATGTTGTTTATTGCAGCTACTATAGTTTGATTCATTTTGTTGAAGAAATATGCGAATATATTTTGTAAGATCTTTCGAAGATCTCTCTATTTCTTCTTTCTTTCAAAATGCACGCTAGACTGAAATTAGAAAGACGATCGTTTGGAAAGGTTTGCCAGTACCTTCGGCGAATTTATGCGGCTGGAAAAGTGCGGCATCGCGTGAGTCATCGCTTGAGTCATCGCGTGATTCATCTATTCGAGTAGAGCTTTCACGCGAACGGTCAGACTAGATAGCGTAATTCTTATCGAAAAGGTGCGAGCAAGTATCTCGAGGAAGTGGCATTGTTGCACATTGCATATGTTACAATGCGATAACAAGGGAAACACAATGTTCTCTTTCGAAAGCGTTGCTTCATACAAATCGAACTTTCGATTATTTCTTATCTTGAATCGAACGAAACTTTTGGCACGTTTCAGCATTTTAAACAATAGCAGCTTGAAATGAATATTTATCTAGTTTCTTCGCTAAATATTATCATTTCGAATAAGATTAAATATTTGTACAAATTATCTTTTACATTTTACACAATGATTCCGCGAATCTACTCGATAACGATTAAAATACTTTTATTTACAATAATTGATGCACCAAGGTATGTATAAGCGTTTAATTAAAACGATTTAATTTCATTACTTATTTCACAAATATTGAATTTCATTTGTAATTCTTCAAAATAATGAAAAGCTTTTTATCGTATTCCGTATATACCATTACGTGAATTCAATTTGTCGAATGATATTGTTATAATTATTTTTATCATAGGATCGATATACCTTTAGATTATAATATTATACAGTATCGGTTAGAATCGAATGAAAGGAAAACGTTAAATGTCATACGTTCTGCTCGATTCAGAGTTTGTCACGAGATTCTCACTCGAAGTCTAGTTTCCGTTGCTAATCTACTCGCCAGTTGCCCTTTCGCGCTATTATTATCCGCCCTTAAAGCGTGAAACCGGTGGCAATGCTCCTCAAATCCAACGACCGAGGTCCATGCACCGCCTAATCTTGTGTGCAAACTTCGTCGGCCATACTTAGTCCGGAAGGAACAGCAGACAGATTGCTCAAGCTGCAGCGTGTCCAACCCGTTGGAAGGAGGATGGGAGGGAGAGAATTACCGTGAAGATAGTTTCCAAGATAGTCCGACTCGAATTACTTACCACGACGTACGATGGCCTCCAGCTACCGCAAATAATACCTTTTTCTTTCTTTCTTTCCATTTTTTTTGCCTTTATGTCAACTCATCCTCTTCCTATCCTTCTGCTTCATGCATTCTTACGGTTATTTTACCGTAGATATAATATAATATTGTACATATGTGTCATCCGATGTTTTTGTTCGAACGTCATCTCGTTACCGCAAACAAAAATTTGATCAAACGATCGTAACGAGCTCGTGGAATAAATGAAAATTTATGTCAAAGAGATATTATAATAAAATCGCGCAATCGATAAAAAAGATGATCATATTGTTTATATTGTTTGAAAAATAAGCAACTCCCTAGGGCCAATCTATTAGTACGCTTTCATATCCGAGCGATTAAAAATTGATCTCTTGTTTAACCGTGAGCAGTGGGTTTAAATGGAACAATCGTCTGTCAGCCTAGATGCGAGTTGTTAACGTACGCGTATAAAATACACGCGTGATGCACCTACGCGGTGATTTTATATGCAACAAAAATACAAATATGCGAACTCGCTCGAATTTGGGATTAATTGTTATTTCACTAGCACGAGTTTTCTAATCGTAGTTGAAAATTGATGGGTTAAATGATTCGACGAAAAAATAAAATAAAAGTACCTACTCCTCGTGACATCTTTTAATTAATCGAATTAATTTGAAATTTTTCTTTTCATACTGGGTAATAAAGAAACATCGGTGTTGGAAGTCGAGTAACTGGGTCAGAGTTTGTGCAGTAAGGTCGCATCGCCGAGAAACGGATAATTAAAAAATTTTCAACCAATTCGCTCGCGCGTCGAGCAATTGTAAGGGGTAACTCCAGGCAGGCGCGCTGCTTTAGTAAGTCTCAGGGGTGTAACGAGAGAGTCGATTCGAGTTTTCCTTCTTTCTTGTTCGTTCCTTTTTTGAATCGAGTAAGTCTCGCGAGATTAGGAAAAGCGTATCGCCGAGCTATTATTTCGAAAAATGAGACCTCTTTATAATTTCACATTGTTCTCTCTCTCTCTCTCTCTCTCTCTCTCTCTCTCTCTCTCTTTCTAGGTTATATTTAGCTTCTTTTTTTTGTCGATCGTTGTTTGCGGACGTCATTGGAAGCTTTTATCTTGTTCTCGTAAAATACACGTTGGGAAGGATATTCGACAGGTAGGTTGGAAGCAGTTCCAAGTCCCTCCCGGTTTCTCTCCATCGTAAAAGGCTAAGGAATAGATAGATATCCTCTATTTATAGGTTGAAATCTGCAGTGGGGGAAATAATTCGATTCCTTTCACGTTTCTTCCTGGATGAAAAAGGAAGCGAAACGGAGACATCCTAGTGATGTAGAAGTAAGAACGAGACGAACGGCGAATAATAAGGAAGAAGGGCAGGAGAAAAAGACGTCGATGTATCGACTTCCTTGGCTCGTTGCTCTCAGAATTCAGTTCGCGTAGCTGGAGCATTCGCGAGGATCCAACGAACCTAGGTGACGTATCGGACACCTGAGTCACTCTCAATTTCAAGGATTTACGAGCTTTTGGTCGGCACAACAAAAGCATAAACCATATAAAGTATAAACTGCCGAGGTTTTAGGTAAACGTCTTTGGGTTTTGATACGCGACGAACCGAATCATCAAATTTGCATTTCTCGCGATATAACGTTGGAACGTCTATGACAAAGTTAAAGGCAAAGAAAGCCGAGCGAGCTTGTTAGACGGTAGACTGAAAATAAGTAGGACCATCGTTAAACGTTTTTACGGTAATAAGAGCGATGGGACGACGACGTCGTGCTTGCTAGCTCGTGCTTGCTAGCTCGTGCTTGCTAGCTCGTGCTAACTGAGAAGAACCGAGAAAGAAATAATAAAAGATAGCGAAGAAAGGAGTTAGTATCGAACGACTAAAGTTACCTATTTTTTGATTCCCCGCAGACTTTTATACAAAATCACATCCCCACCACCACAAAACTCTCTTTCTACAAAGAGTTTCTCGTTGAGTAAGTTTTTCCATTAGCACCGTCACGTATTCTTTTTTTTCTCTCTCTCTCTCTCTCTCTCTACTTTCCTACTTCCTCTCTTCCTCTCGCGCTTGCACACTGTTTCCCTCTCTTCCTTCCTGTAGAAAGTAAAGCCTCTTAGAGTGGCACATCGTACGAAGAGGAGGCGTTATTCGGCGCACGGAGAGTATTGCCTGCTTGAATTACAATTTCTCTTCCTCCGTTCGACAATGGGCACCCTCCTCGATACGATGAAAGAGCCACCGCCGCGTTGCATCGTACGTGCGTTAAAGTGCGGTGACAGAAGCGAATCGAACTCGAATCCTTTTTCCTCCCTCTTTTCCCTCTACTAGTAGTCGCGGATGTCAAAGAGCTCCTCCTACAAGTACTAACTAACAAGTATTAACCTTTTTCCTTGACGCTTATTTCGTTCTTCTAAACCGCCCCCCCCCCATCCCGCCCGTGTATGTCGTACGATCTTTCAATGATCCCACGTTGCGAGGGCGAAAGGCCTTGTTCTTTCTTCTTCTATGAATACTCTTTTATATTTGTTCACGTTTGACATAAGCGAGCATCGATTCTTTAATCGCCAAATTGTTCTATGATGAAAAGCTAGGCTTATGCGCGCACGTGCACGAGCTTTCGAGTTTCCCTCATATACCTGTGAGTTATAATACGTTAACAGGAACGGAACTCCGCTGTTTACGAAAGCTGAAGTGACGGATATACAGTTGGCACGTTCGTCATTAATTAACTATGTAGTAGCTTACTTCTCATCATCTTCATAAGATAACTACGCGCCTCAATTAACCAGAGTAGCATCATTAATTTTACTTTATAACCGAGTTATTCGCATAATCTTTTTTCATTTTCTTCTAACTAAGATTAGCTTAACATTCAAATATTGTCCAATATTTTGGAACGAAATTCAACAGTTTATCGATAAATATTGCCAACAAATAAATTCATTGAATACAAGAAGAGGTAGAGGTAAAATATCAAAAGTGAAAATATGATGCGACAAAGAATAAGCTATGGAAACTATTTAGAGGAGGAAGAGAGGAGGGTTGGGATGAGTGAAGGGCAAAGCTCGAAGTTGTCTCCGATTATAGTCCCTTAAGTTTCAACTTGTTCGACCTAGCTCGCGCACGAGTACACACGTATAACGTCGCTAGCACTTCGTCAAGTTCAACGCTTCAGCGTTCCTAAAGTTTTGACATCTGACAAGCTGAGCGCGTTTGGCATAGCGTATCCTCCTTTAGAGGAAGCCGTTCATAACTGTGAGAGGAAAATCTCATGAAGGGTCGTATCTTATTTCCAAACTAATACGTCTTCGAAAATTGCGCAAAAGTTCCGCTCGATTCTTTAAGGAGTATGCTTTCTAATCGATTTCCAAAGCTTCGATCACTTAGACGAAATCTGAATTGATTTTAATAGATAGATATCAATCTCGAATAGGTATAAGGAATTTTGGAAAAAGCTATGAAATGTTTTCAAAAGCGCAGACGGAAGAAGAAGAAGAAGAAGAAGTAGGAGGAGGAGGAGGAGGAGGAGGAGGAGGAGGAGGAGGAGGAGGACGAGGAGGACGACGAGGGGAAAAGAAAAGAAAAGAAAAGAAGAGAAGAGAAGAAAAAAGGAAAAAAAAGATAAGTTGAAGATGGAATAAGAAGAAGAAGAAGAAGAAGAAGAAGTACTCAGAACCAACCACCACGGGATCTCCGTAGCGATTTGTTCGTGAGCTTTGATTTATAAGTCTGCGAGACTCCTGTTCACGAAGATGGTCGTTCTACCGCCTAGCTTGAGCTTGTTCTGGAAGGGAAAGGAAGATCTCAATGGAAAAAGAGCTAGAGGGAGAAACTACGATCGTCGGCCCGTGGCTTCACTTACGGATGATGCATCGCTTCGTAGTCGACTTCGGGCACAGAAGGATGGAACCACGGTAATGGATTCGGAATAGCTGAAAATAGTCGGTCGCTGTCGCCTAGTCCACCATCTTTCCGTTCGTTTCCTTGAAAACTCCTGATCTTCCTTCCCTCTGCAAAGAAACTTCTCTACTCCTTTGTTTTACTTTGGTTTCAACTTATAAACCAAGTCCGTCTTTTTCGGAGTCTTTGATCAATAATAGATACATACAAAAACAACGGATTAATACGTTCAAAATAATAAAACACTTTGAAAACTTATAAAATTTAATTTCACAATTGTCATCGGTCAGCGGGTAAAGAAGTATATAGTATGTATATATCTTTTTATTCTACGGTAAAACGTCAAGCTGTCATTCAAGGACACATCGCGGCCAGAAAATCTCGGACATCTCACTGATTTTTTCGCCGTAAAACGAAAAAGTGAGAGAGGGAGAGGGAGAGAAGAAAAGAAAGAAAGCAAGCGAACATAAAAATGTCGATAACGTTAACGAACGGAATCGGCGATTTTTATTTCCAAGTTGGCGCTCGTCCAGCCGTCCGCTGTTTTACGCGTCTCTCTGCAGCTCTCGCGTCGGACAGGATCGTTAGGAGAAACGCAGATTGGATATCGGATTTCATGTACAGTTTGCTTCCTCTTCTCCCCACTTTTCGCTGATTTCATACAATATTTCCACTTTGTACGAAAAGCTTTTTCTTCGAACATGAAGTAGGGAAGCATTTCGGCTATGTAAATTGAACTGCATTAAAATAAATTTAAAATTATCGAAATGGTTTGGAAAGGTCCGTTAGAGGACAGGGAATCGCTAATTCTCGTATTCATGGAACCGATTGTTCCCAGCGCGGCGCATGCCACGGGAAACAATGTACTTGGGGGATTTGCAAGTCGAACGAAACGCAGCGGTGCATCCGACGACTGCACCCGGCGACGGCACCCGGCGACGGCACCCGGCGACGGCATCGATAACGAGTCCAAAGCTTTCTAGGGAAATACGTTCGATCGGTCGACGCCGTTCGGCACTGCGATCCCCATGACCACAAATTCCGGAGGAAATCTCGGTGATATCGTTCGTGATATGATGACGGGTTAGTCCATCGGCCAGAGAGGATCGAAGAAGAGGCAGAGGAGAAGGTGAGATGCGTTCGTTGCAGCCTCCCATTGTCAAGTGCACGCGTATCGCTGCATTTCGATGCTCGATGCATTCTCATCCATCTCTCTCTCTCTCTCTCTCTCACGAGTTCTCTTTGTTCTAACGCACGGACAAATAATACAGTCTTTGATCGATAACCGATCGAACCCAAAACGCACGATATGAAACAATCGTTACCTTTTGAAGACAAGCGAGGGATACGAATATGCATTAACCCAAGCGATTATTCAACGTTCAGCGAACTGCTCGCTCAAACTCATTGTAGCTCTCTACCAAGTTTCGGTTAGATTATTCAAGATCTTATTTTATTGTGCTTATTCGCGTAAGCGTAAATGAAAGCAAAGCACACCTGCGCCCGCGACACTTTATTCGAACCGAGCCCATCCTCTCTATCGAAGCTTTTACCAGTGTACTCCCCCGTACGTGTGTCCCGTATCTTGCAGGTTTTAGTCTCGTTATTCGATCGGATACGGGTCGAGTGCTTCCACGATGCAGCTCTCGATATAGAAATGGTTTCACCTATGTCTTCTATCGCACGTTTGCATACTACTATGCATATGGATTGACGAGCTTTCAGTCGTCAGGGAATATAATGGACTCTGAAAATCATACTAATTTTACTCGCCTACATATGTATACGTTACGTATACCTCTACTCTGTTCTCCTCTTTTTTCCAAATAAATATATCTACTTGCATCGGCAATCGCGGTCAAACGATTTTTACTTGTTTTCCGTTGGTTTTTTCGTGTCATCGGTCAGGTCAATGAGTTGCTGCAATGTCGTGAACGCATCGATATTGTTCGCGAGGCCACATTCAGTCCTATTAGGATACGTGCCCATTTCCAAAATTTTTCTCGGAATATAACGTCCGTCCAGAAAATTCGTCGATTCGCTATTACTTTACCGAAATGACGTTACCTATCGAGTTTTTATATTTGATTGTATGTATCTAGCGTATTGATGGCCGTCGAGGAACACAAATTCCAATTGCTATTCTTTTTTGCTAAATTCAATGTTGTTCCAACTTTGAATTTGAAATCGTACTATTTTTCGCATAAACGGATGTTGAATGTCGCACGATGCAATAGCATGGATATCAAATGCGATAACATGTAAATTGATAATTTTGTTACATTTTTTTCTCAACATTTTATCTACACGCGTTATAGAAATCAACAATTTTCTGCACAACGTGTCATCGCAGATTAATCTTGACATCATTTATATACGTTCTCAATTTTTTTAAAAGACCAATACTTGTATAATTACTTTTGTTTTTCCTTGTAGTTCAATTCGTTAAAAATACATTTTGGAAGAATACTTTTCGCGTGAAGAAACAAATTACCTTTAATCTCCTTTGATAAAAGCGAATAACAATGATTTGAAGATGCAACGAATAGAAAACATGAGAAAGAAAGAGAGAGAGGAGGGTGAGAGGGGGAGAGAAAGGAATAGAGCGTGAGAAATAGGTAAACATCCATGTTTCAGAATTTAGATCGAGTTCATTGAAATTTATTGAGTTATCCATGATCATGCATCAATTAATATTAATATCGTCATCAATTTGACGGCAAACCATCCTAAAACATAATGATGAAGTCTAACCTAACTTGGGTAGTAACATATTTTGTTAACTCGTCGTGCATTAAATGCATTAAATGACTCATCGATGGACTTTAATTGGTTTTTCCTGCGAACAGCCTGCAACGCGTTCAGGAGAAATTTATTCTCTCGTTCGTTGTTTTCTCATTTTTACTTATTCATGAAGCTAACTGGTGGACAGCTGGTGGACGAACAAACAAGAATACCTATTTCATCATCATAGATAAAAAGAATTGACGAAATTCGTTTGTATCTCAAACTTAAGTTAGATAAAATTTGTACAAGTTTTTCCATCCTCTGTTCCGATTCGTTCGCGAATACGCGCATATTGCGGAAACGATCTATCTATCAGTTGAATTCTATCCCTCTTACCCTTTTGTTCACACCAGCCCCTCTTCCGCGTATCTTCCCCTCTGTCAGTTTCATTCGGAGTGTCCACAATACTCGACCATACGCTCAAATCCATTTTGTTTGCTGCACAACGGATTTCTCGCCAATAACGTAATGACGTTTTTAATTGATTTATTCCTAATTGATTATCTTCCGGTTCGCCAATTCGAGGCCGCCGTTCTCCGTTATTTGTTTTGCAGAACGTGTCGTTAACAACGATGTCGTTAACAACGATGTCGTTACCAACATGAGCGAATGTGCAATAAATGGAAAATTATCGAACGATTGTTGCTCCCTCATGTATCCTATATTAGATTAATGAAGAGTTCTTAATTTTCATCATACGCACGCGAAGCAAAGTAAGAGGGAGAGAGATCTCAGAAATTTCAGAGATAATTGTAACTCGCAAGGTTTAAGAGCATTCAAATGTAGTCGTAAGTGAAGCTGGAAATGATTAGAAGGAAATAACGACAAACATACGTAGACGCGGATCTGTATACTCGGTGTTCATATGCAACTACAGTTAATATATTTAAACACATAAGAGCTTTGGATAGAAGAAAAGTGAAACGCCGTGGACGCGCCAGTATTCGAGGAGACCGTTTAAATCAGTGGCGCGAGTAGGAAAACACAACGGTGCACGGATAATGCTATTTACATGATAATTCCAATTGTTACAGGGAGCATGAAAATTTCCATGGTAGTGCGGCGACAAACTTGCCACGAGAAACGCCGCAACCTGCGGTAAAACCAAACGTTTCTCGCATTTATTCCATCCGCAAATAATTCTTTTATCGATAGCAAACGAGTATTGTCCATGCCGAAATGATTTTTATTTGATTTTTTTTTTTACGACGAACAACAACATTTAAAGATTTTTCCGATCTCTTGAAACGATCCCACCACGTTGGCAAAAGGGTCTCGGTTTAGATTTGAAATCGTCGTCTAGACGATGGTAGAAAAGGAAATAATTAGTAATTCGTGCGAGGTGCCACCGATTTTCTTGCTAAGTGTTTCTCAGCGATGTTTACCCTCTTCTTCTCTTTCTCTTCGTTCGTTCGTTCGTTCGTTCGTATTTAAACGTGCTCACGACCACGTTCCAAACTGCTCGAATCTCCGTTTTCCTTTACCATTCTTTAACCTTGTGAAAGCCGAGCTTTCTTCGTTTTTGGCTCGCGCCACGTTTTACAGGCTCACGAGCATCTATCATTCCTTTCCCTCTTCCTTTTCTTTTTCTTTCTTTTTCTTGTGGTCACGTGAAAACCGAAGAAACGTGCGAAAGAGCTACGAAACGATCGTTAACATCATGAAGACATTTTTACGATAAAAAAAGACGTCCCAAAATAAAAAAGAGAATTTTTAACCTTGACGAATAGAGAAACTGAATAAATATCGTTTCGAAAAATGTACTTTAGCGAAAGTTACTTTCTCAACAAAGTTGCACGGATATAATGATCGACTAGCACGATTAGAAGAAACGAGAATTACGTAGTCCTCCGTATTCGCACGGTGTCTCCAAGTAAGGAGCGTGGGATTGATACTTTTGTTCTTAAATTTCCTTAGCGATAAGGTTAAATGTCTTTCGGTCCATGGTGTTGCAAGAAACTCTCGCTCTTTTATTGTTAATTTAGCGTTTCTTGCAAAGCAATTGCGCGCAATGCAAGCGGACGCGTGTGTCGTTTATTATAGGATATGAAGAAACCTTTTGTTGCTTGGTTTACCACGCTCTTTAACTTCTCTTACCATTTTTTTCTTTACAGTGAATGGGAGTGGGAGAGAGAGCAGGAGAGAGAGCAAGAAGGAAAAAGAAGGAGAAGGAGCGTAGGAGAAATAGAAAAGAGACAAATAGCGTGGCAGTGAACACAAAAAAAACGGAAGAAAAGGAAAAAAATAAAGTAGAAAAAAGCGGTGAAGAAGAGAGGAGACACGGAGACGCGGTTGCCTCGTCCAAACTCTCATTGTATTCTCGAGACGGTCGGATATTACGAGTACGAGATGTTTCTACTCCT